>NC_043745.1:909934-1037434 GCF_902148845.1 Salarias fasciatus
AAAAAGCATGATGCAGCCCCTTTAAAAGAGTACTTTCCAAAATGTTACAGTCCAAAGCCAACCTATGAAGTCACATTCAAAAAATATAAAATCCAAGAGCAGAAGCTGCACTCTAAACAGAAAAAACAGGCTTCTTTAACGGGCGCTGTACGTCAGTCACCTGATCCATTCTTCTTCTCAAGAACAGCAGCTGCAGCAGCGGCAAAGAACTGTCAGAGCTAACGACCAGCAGGTGGCGGTAGTGCAACCAACGGGATGCAGGCTGCCGTAAAACATTACAGAAGAGGAAGTGTCAGTGCTAATGGAGCTAATGGAGCTAACGGAGCTGATGGAGCTGACCAGTACATAGATTACTAATTTAATTAATGACGTGGTATCGACTCGGGCCCGGGACTCCAGGACTCGCCGATACCGATGCCAGCATTTTCGGCAGTATCGGCGCAATTTCCGATACTGGTATCGGAATCGGAACAACTCTACCAGATGAGGTGTGGTAGCTTTAGGCTACGTGGCCAGCCTCCAGATGAGGTGTGGTAGCTTTAGGCTACGTGGCCAGCCTCCAGATGAGGTGTGGTAGCTTTAGGCTACGTGGCCAGCCTCCAGATGAGGTGTGGTAGCTTTAGGCTACGTGGCCAGCCTCCAGATGAGGTGTGGTAGCTTTAGGCTACGTGGCCAGCCTCCAGATGAGGTGTGGATTGTTGGTTGCATGCTTTGCCCACGGCTGAGCTGTGACCCTGGAGCTGACCCGTACGGTTCTGTGCAGGATGTTCCAGCAGGAGCCTCGCTTCACCATCGAGCAGATCGACCTCCTCCAGAGACTGCGGAGGACAGGCATCACCCAGGCGGAAGTCTTCCATGCTCTGGACACCCTGGACCACCTGGACCGGCAGCATGGACACAAGCTGGCCCACAGGCGCTCCTACATGCCGCCTTCGTCGTCCTCCTCTTCTGCCAACGCTCCCTCGTCCTCCATGACCTCCGCCGCCACGCAGACTGGTTTCCCGGACGCCCGGCTGTCTCTGTCTCCCAACGCCACCTTTGACACCACCTCCCCGCCGCTGTCGGTTCCCCTGGTGTCTCCGGTGGCGCTGGCGGCCGTGGCTCAGAACGCCCTGGTGGCCGTGACCAACGGGAAGCTGTCTCCGCCTCGGTTTCCTCTGGGAGTGGTGAGCGGCGGCATGGCTGCACCCGGGTACGGGTTCGAGGCCGGTGAAGAGGACCTGGAGGTGGACGAGAGGGTGGAGGACTTGATGAGGTAACACAGAGCGCTCCCCCCCCCCCAAAAAAAAAAGAGGGGTTATGGTTTCAGTTCACTCACACTTTATAACAAAAACAACTTCAACAGCCGAACATTTGCACCCCCATCATAACAACAACTAGAATGTGGCCCTCAGAGAGGCAGACCTCCGCCACAGCTCAGATCAGTCACCAGCAACCAGAAGAACACCAGATATAATGAAACAACATTGTGATGGGGGGGGGCTGTCCACCTATGTGAAAGCCTGCCCTATTTCTCAATGATAATCCTTTAAAAAGCTCCTGGGTCCAGACAGTGATCCGGATCATCACCAAAATGTAATGGATTCTAAGTTAGCCCAAGACCAACTTTTCCACTAAGTTTCATTGCAATCCGTCCAGAACTTTTTCCGCAGTGTTGCTAACAGACCAACCAACGTGATTCCATAACCTCCTTGGCGGAGGTAATAACAACAATCAGCAGTAACCAGTTCCGTCACACAGGTAGCGAACATAAACACTGGACAAAGTTACCTGCAGCAACTTATTACACCAAGCCCCCCACTAATGTCATTTATCACTTACCGCTATCTTGTTTTTTTTATCTTCCTGATCTTTTCTCTTCTATCTTTTCTGGCTGCCAGATGGATAAATTCGCTTCATCCTGGGATTTGTTTTTTATTTTGCCGGCTGCAGGGCTCATGAAACCGGCTGGCTGCTGCTGCTGTCAGCTGAGAGGGGCCCCCTTGAGGGGGATCCCGACTTCCGATAACAGTGTCATTGCACCTTGGCTGCCAAGGGGCGCTCACACAGTTTGTCGTTGCATTTTATTCATAACAGTCGTTGTCTTGGGGCCCCAGGCCAGCAGGGGGCCCCAGGCCTGGTTCGCCTGCCTTATCGCGACGGCTCTGGCCGTACTGCACATGGTGCGGCACCGTAAACAAAGCTTTCAGGTCAGAGGTCAACAAAACAACCACAACATTTATCTCTGTAATCTGCTTGAAAGAAGTCCAGAGGCGTTTGGCAGCGTGAGGATGTTTATTCCAAAGCAGGGATCAGAGACAGGCGTTAGCATCGGCAGTCGAAACAACACACACACACACACACACACACACACACACACACACACACACACACACACACACACACACACACACACACACACAACACTGCGGCTTCCGTAGCTCCACGCCGGAGCTGAGCTGTGGAACAGCATCATACATGTACGGCGGAGTTAGCAGTGTTCACATTGTGACCCCGTTGGTGATGCTTCTACTGGCAACAGTGTGTCATGGCTCAGAAGTGCTGCGATTTCTTATTTACATGACAACGCCTGAATGCAGCACAGGCTCCTCCACAGTGTGTGGTGTGTTTGCTGTTGAGTGATTTGTTAAACAATAAATGCTTTAGTTTGTATAGTTTTGATATTTCTACCTTTGTGTAATTTGTGATTTCAGTTTCGATGGGTGAGAACCCCTCATGGCTCCCAAAAACCTCCTTTCTCTGTCTTTTCACCTCAACACGTCGATAGGAACAGGACAGTACGTGTCTTCACATCTGTCACTCAATATCATAAAACTTGTTTTCCCAGATTTTTTGGCAGTTTCTTTCCATCAAACTATGATTTTCTTTTTTGGAATTCTTCTTTGACCACATCCAACACCTGTGTTAAAGCAGACTATACAACTTTTTTACCTCAATAAATGTGTTTCAGAATCCCTGTGGGGTAAACAAAGCCTTGTTACAGTGATTGGCCGGTCCCTCCACTCCCCCAGGGTCTGTCCTGAAAACAGCACTTGCAACTTTCAGAGGATCGACCCGACAACATCTCACGAGAACAAACCTGCTTTACGGCGCTCATACGGGAGAACAAGGATAAAAGCGCGTAAAACAAACATGAAACCCTCGCTAGCGTTAGCAACGCCGTCCTGAGGTGCTCACGGATGGCAGAACCAAAAAGACAGAAAAAACCTTTGTCTGACGAGCGGAATAAAAGGAGACGGGAGTGGGACGCTCTCTGCGGGGGGGACGTTTACGACAGTGAGCTTTCACAGGAGACCAGTAGGGGGAGCGCTAAAGCTAGTCTTGCATAGTTCTGCTTGAGGGTTTCATCACTACAGTGGCATCATCTGCAAAGAGAGAACATTTCAGCAGTTCAGACAGAAACAGGGTCATTCATATCAAATAAACGGTTTCAGTCCAATGAGCGACACTGAGTTTCACCACACCACCTCTCCTCTGACATGAATCGGACATTGTGAGTAGTTTTCTGTAGTCTGAACCACTGGATGTCCACACACACACACACACACACACACACACACACACACAGAGGTGTCCTGGTTAGCTGGCCGAGCTGTGCTGGTTGTAGGTGTTGGGTGAGGATGAGCCCCGTCCGTCCTGCTGGTCGGGGACATTGACTGGAGCTCTGCTTGCAGGAGGGACAGTGCTGTGATCAAAGAGGAGATCAAGTCTTTCCTGGCTAACCGGCGGATTTCGCAGGCCGTGGTCGCTCAGGTAACAGGTAAGTTCAGCTGGTCATTGGTTATCGATTTCAAAGGAAGCGTTCAGATGAAGGGTTTGTGTCGGGCTGGGTTTATTTCACTGATGGTGAAAATCCAGGACTGAATTGGGGAAGCGTTTTTGGAGCTGTTCCACAGTGCAGACCTGTGCTGGTTCCAGGTATCAGCCAGAGTCGGATCTCCCACTGGCTGCTGCAGCAGGGTTCGGACCTCAGCGAGCAGAAGAAGCGAGCGTTCTTCCGCTGGTACCAGCTGGAGAAGTCCAGTCCCGGTAAGAAGCCGATCGTGTAGCTCAGAGCAGGCCCGGCCCAGCGGCCCCGTTCCTCCAGGGTTGCTCTGGTCACGTTTCACGCCGTGCGGCAGTGGATCAGCTGTGCGGGTCCTCACGGGGCCCCACCTGGAGCCTGTTAAACTGACCCACTGTGACCCCAGGGGCCACTCTGGCCATGCGTGCCGCCCCTTTGGCTCTGGAGGACGTGATGGACTGGCATCAAGCACCGCCCGCTTTTGGCTCGCCCCCTGGAGGCTTCCGCCTGCGGCGCGGCAGCAGGTTCACCTGGAGGAAGGAGTGTCTGGCCGTCATGGAGAGGTGAGGAGGAGGAGGAGGAGGAGGAGGCTCACAGGACGGCAGCATGACAGAGACTCCTGTTTATTGTGTGTGTGTGTGTGTGTGTGTGTGTGTGTGTGTAGCTTCTTCAGTGATAACCAGTATCCCGATGAAGCAAAGAGAGAGGAGATCGCCACCGCCTGTAACGCCGTCATTCAGAAACCAGGTGAGACGTTTCCAGTGACTCTGTAGTGAAACGACCACGTCAAGATGCTTCCTGCTCTTTATTGACGTGGTCAGTGTCCCCCTCGTGTCCTCATGTCATAGAGACACGCTGCTTCTTGAGCTTTGGACATGTTCTGACTGGAGCTCAGTGAAATGAAACACCACAAAGACAGATGACAAGGATAGCTTGAAGTAACAGCGAGGGCACACTGGTCCTCCTCCAGCAGCTGCAGCACTGTGGCAAAAGTAGACAGTGATGAATGAAAGATGGCTTTTTATTGACAGTGGACTTGGCAGTGGTGTGATTTCAACATGGACAGGTCGGTTATGAAGTGATTCCTACACACACAAACACACACAGGTCTGTGAATCAGGTGTGGTGTGTGTGTTGCCTCCAGGGAAGAAGCTGTCCGATCTGGAGCGGGTAACATCGCTGAAGGTCTACAACTGGTTCGCCAATCGCCGCAAGGACATCAAGAGGCGGGCGAATATTGGTAATGCCTTCCTCCGCGTGTGTGTTGGTCTTCTGCGAACACACACACTCTGCTGTCAGTGTGGCGCTGATATGCTATGATGAGCTCTGTGTTTTTGAAGAAGCAGCCATCTTGGAGAGCCATGGCATCGAGGTGGAGAGTCCTGGCGGCCAGTCCAACAGTGACGAGGTGGACGGAAACGACTTCCCCGACCAGGTAAAGGAGCCACGGCGGCGTTCTGGCCGTCCTCGCCGCAGCCGAGTCTGTCCTCGCATCACGAGCCTGATGCTGTGTTGGAATAACACTCGCAACCGCCTGTTTTCGATGCACAATGCTCTGTGATTCCGTGAAGCTCTGAAGAAGCAGGGGTGTCCAACATAGGGCCCGGTGACCAAAACCAGCCCAAATGAGGCTCCCATCTGGCCCACAAAGCCACCGAGCAAATTTCTTAAGATTTAGAAAACGATTATTTTGAACAGATTTTAACAGATCTCAGTGATGCTGCCATTAAAGCTAGCTGATAGAGAGTCATGCTGTCAGGGAAGGTTGGGACAAAGACCCATAATGCAACAGCTGGAAGTGGAGGCCATTTCTTAAAGGAACCTTCCATTAAAGTTGGCTTCATGTTGAGACTGGAGTCATTTTCTGCTGTAATTGTTTGGTTTTGTGCGTCACAACGGAGGGAACTTGTAGGTTTAACACTGTTTGTCCCGTCTGGACCGAAAGGCTGAAGGTGGAACCTGAGCTGCAGGGAGTTCAAGCCGTGGATCCTGGTGGATTCTGACACTAGAACCAGTTTCAATTCCCTCATATGAAGTGACTTGTTGAGGGTTCTAGTCTGAGCTGAAACTCTCACATTGTGGCTGATGACCGGACCGGACCGGACCGGACCATACTGGACCGGGGGCGGGGGTGTTCCGGGCAGTTCCAGGACCTGACCCTGCTGTGCTTGGATGCGGTTCCAGGGCTGTGAGGCGGCTCTGTTCCACAGGAGAGCCCCAGGGAGACAGTTGGGTTTCAGCAGGGCTGATCTGTCCTCTGAACATCACCATGTCCACATCTCAAACTCTCCGTCTCCGTCTCTGTGTCTCAGGTTCCCACTCTTCTTCCCAGCTGGTTGTCCTCCCTGGGTCGAGGTGGTCTTCCTGCTCAGAGGGGGGGCTCTCTGCTGGGCCGGTCTTTGGTTCCAGGGTTGGGTCCTGTAGCCGAAGGCGTCAGACTGAGCGGAGTGCCCTGGTCCCCCCCGTCCCCTTCCCTCCAGGACGACCCGGGTATCCACGGCGTGCTCTCCGACCCCCAGGACCCCATGGGGCCGGAGAAGGGGGGCGGCGGCAGCCCCCCCGCCGAGGGGGAGGCGGGGTGCAGCGTGGAGAGCGACATCAAGACGGAGGCCCTGGAGGACGACTGAGGCGGCCGCGGGACACCAGGTGTTACTATATGCAAGCAGATTTCTAGGAATGTAAGAGGAGACAAAGACCAAAAGTCCTGTCCAGTCCCACCCCGATACCTCCACCCTACCTCCACCCGCCCCGCCACGCCCCCGCCGTCAGCTCTGGTCACATGCGTTCACCTTCATTTCAGTATCCCGAGCTGAAAGACACATCCAGCAGCAGCCGGAGGACGAGGCGTCTCCCTCACGTCCTCCGTCCGTCTCGGCGCAGTGGGACGACACTGTGCTCGGCTTCAGGGCTCTTACACTGTGAACACAACTGAACAGCCTCAGAACACACTCCGCCTCCTCCTCCTGCCCCGCCCCCCCTGCCCCGCCCCGCCCTGCCCCGCCCACCCCGCCCTGCCCACCCCGCCTGCCCCGCCCCCCCTGCCCCACCCCCTGCCCCGCCTGCCCCGCCCCGCCCCGCCCACCCCGCCCGCAGCGTGAAATAAGCTCCACGCACGGAGGCGGTGAAGCATCCCGCCTCCAGACCGCATCCTCAAACTACGTCACTACTGAACTCTGATCGGCACTGTCCCACATCACCGACACTCTGTCCACCCTCACAGGGGCGTCTGGCCGTCTCCAGGCGTGTGAAGCTGCCGTGTCTATTACCGATACGGGACGAGTCTCTCCAGGTGTGAGGAATGGCGTGGGATTTCCTCTTCCTCCGCCGGCGTCTTGTGGAGATGACGTGCCTGATTGGGACGTGTGTGTGTGTGTGTGTGTGTGTGTGTGTGTGTGTGGGTTATCGCTGTGAGGTGTGCCATGCCTGATGAAGACATTCCTCTTTCTTCTGTTCATCTGCAGGCTGAGTGCTGATTTGCTTTGCTCTTGGAGACGGCGGTCACGCACGTGTGTGCGTGTGTGTGTGTGCGCGTGTGTGTGTGTGCGTGCTACAGCGTGAAGCCAGTCCACAGTGCACAGCTTCAATGAAGGTAAAACAGTAGTTTTTGTGCCGGGTTATCAGCACCAGTGGCGTGTGTCCAAGCCTCTCCCACTTTAATCAGCATCCGACCGTCAGTCGGTGTTTTCCCTCAGATTAAAAGGCCGTAAATGGATTTAAAAGTCCTTGATTAAAGCGATACTTCAACATTTTGGCAAATTGGCCCATTTAGCGCAATTCCTTAGTCATTTCAAACAGCATACTTACAGTTTTTGTGAGGGCGAGCTGTGAATATTGCTGTGTGAAATATGAATGCAAAATGACCAGATTGAGTTGTTTATGCGAAGATTGCTAAGACGGAACTACTTACTGAACATGGTGTCTGGGCGTAGTGATTTCAAAAGAAAAAGTAGTTCCCAGTATTTGCTTCAGTGTCGTAACGCTACAGTATTATTTGTAGGTGTTCCACAGCGTAGTGAATGTGTGGATTATAACGTGTCCACCAAAGTGTTTTGGGGTTGTTGGATTGTGTATTTGATGAGTTTGACGAGGGGGAACAAAAATACCATCCACTTCCATTGTGTCCGTCCCGAAAACCTTCCCCGACTCACCTCTGAATAAACAACAGCTCGCCCTCACAGAAACAGTAAGCATGCTGTTCTAATGACTGAGGAATTGTTCTTAAATGGGCCAATTTGCCAAAAGGTTGAAGTATCCCTTTAAGTGAGACACGGAGTCCTGATGGGACCAAGACGGCTTGAAAGGCAGATTTCTATCCAGCCCCAAATGTACGAAAGATAACGGTCAGTAGTGTGTTTCCAGTGTTTTCTCTGCTTCAGCAGTGTCCGAAAAGCTGTTCAGAGACAGTATATGCCCCCTCACTCACTTCTGTGTCCAGTGTGTAGCTAACGGGAGAGTGTCCGTGTGAGTGTGTGTTGTAGGTGACAGGTGAGTGAGACCTTAGCCAAAGTATTTCATTTTACTGTATGTGTGTGTGTGTGTGTGTGTGTGTGTGTGTGTGTGTGTGTGTGTGTGTGTGTGTTTGAGAGTGTGTGGATGGATCTGTGTATTGGAGATATCCTAATCAAAGACACATGAGATGTGTCATGTGACGGTGTAGCGTTTGTCCTTGGTGTTGGTGCCGTGTGTTCTGAAGACTGATGGGATGGATTCCGTGCCGCTTGGTGTCCCTGCTGGTTTCTGAGCGTCTCCTCGGCCACTCGGTGGCGCTGTCAGCTGGAAAGTGGAGGAATCCTGGAGCTTTCTGTCCGTGCAGCCGTTGTAGAAGTCAGACAGGTTCATCGGTTTGTTCTTCAGGTCGGTGGTCCAGGGCGGAGTAAATACGCCTCTTCATGGTTGGAACAGACTCGGCACGTCTGGCTGCTCATGAAATCCCTCTCCTGTCAGAATCTGGTCATTTCCTTTGTAGTTACTGAAAAGCAGATCCTGTGATCCCTGGTGCCACCATACTGCCACCCGGTGGAGTGTCTCCATACTGCCACCCGGTGGAGTGTCTCCATACTGCCACCCGGTGGAGTGTCTCCATACTGCCACCCGGTGGAGTGTCTCCATACTGCCACCCGGTGGAGTGTCTCCATACTGCCACCCGGTGGAGTGTCTCCATACTGCCACCCGGTGGAGTGTCTCCATACTGCCACCCGGTGGAGTGTCGCCATACTGCCACCCGGTGGAGTGTCTCCATACTGCCACCCGGTGGAGTGTCTCCATACTGCCACCCGGTGGAGTTTCCTGATCGACCAGCAGGAGTTCGCCTGCTTGTTCTTACCTCAGCATCTTCTCTGTTTTTGTGTTAAAGTGCCTTATTTTTTGCAGTGTACTCCGACAGGGTGACTTCTACAAGGGCTGTACAGACATGCCACTGTTCACATTCACACTGGTTCACTACTGTTCCTCGCCTGGTGCTTTTCAGGCCAAGCTACTAGTTAAACCAGTCACAACTCAACACAGATACCTCGGCCCCGCCCCTCAGCTATAAGCTAGACCCCGCAGGTTCCTCCACAGCTGCTCCAATGTGAAACCAAAGCAGAGCTCAGAGCTCGGCGTGTCGGGACGCTGACGGCAAACTGTGACCGGGCGGAGAGACGCCGCGTCTTTAAAAGGGAAACTCCTCCTCCAGAGAGCCAATGCCTGTCGGTCTGAACGGAAAGGGAAATTCCACTCCAGAGGGAGGTGCTCCGACGATCACCAGGGTCCATGAAAGACTGGAAGATGAGCACAAGGCTTCAGTGTGTGTGTGAGTGTGTGTGCTTTAAGCACGGCACACATCACAAGTCTGTGTGAATCAAATCAAGTGTCCCACAAATTAGATAGTTTTTTTCTCCTTAGATCTGCGAAGCAGAAGCCTTCCTAACACGCTGTTCTGAGATTATCTCTGCTTTCAACGCTTTCAGTTGATGCCTTCTTGAGAAAAGGTTTCATAGAAAACTTAAGGAAAAACCAATCATAAGGATAGTTAGAAATGTTGACATTCAAATTGGAAACCAAAAAGAATGACTAGAAACAGTACATGGTGAGGCTGCTGGTTTTCTAGCCTCACATGAGTTTTTACTGTACAGAAAGTGAATATAGAGACCGAGTGTGAGGAAGAGGAACCCGTCGTCGCTCTGTACGGCTGATCTGATGTCGGGGAGCAGGAGGGTGATGGATCTCACACGGCTTGGTCAAAGGCAGCGAACTGGGACGTGTTCCGGTCGGATGATAAAGTGTTGGTGCACGTCTCCAGACAGCGGCAACAGGAAGTCTGTGAACACTTTGGAATGTAGTCTTCTGCATTAATGGATGATGGAATGCGATCTGATGTACTGTGGGTGCGTTCCGTGTTCACCACACAGATGGTTATATTGTTTCGTAGTTTATTGGACAGTTTGACTCAGTTCAAATCATTCTGGATGTTAAAATGGTGGTAAGCATTTCAAAAGCCCTCATAGCACCGAGTCGGCTTCGTTTAAGGTCTTTAGTGACGTCCTGGAGCCATCAGGGTCTGCGGACAGAGTGTCTTCAGCTGGTGGACGCTCAGAGGGGACAGAGGTTGAAACTGCTGGAAAGACGGGCCGTTTTCAGTTTTGGATCAAGCTCCTGGAGCAGAACCTTGTTTCCACCTTGGCTGAGTGAAGCTTCTGCTCCAGCAGACTGAACCCTGGATCTGTCCCGTCAAATAATGAAGCCTGTGGTGTCAGGCTGATGCAGACGGTGGTTTCGATTGCGTTCTGTCTGATGAAATTCCAGAGGGTTCACAGTCTTTCTCTTTCCACTGGCAGCCAGTGAACCTGGACCCATCCTGTCCCTCCGGTATGAGCTCCATCCATCCCCTGTGCGCTCGGCCAGACCCCTTTTCTAACCCGTCAGGATGCACTACAGGATCTGACCTTCCGAAGCTTTCATTCAATCAACACCATTTGTAAAATGTTTAACAGCCTCACAGTGAAAACAGAAACCGTCTGTTTCTTACATCCAGGGTTCGTCCCGGTATTTTCTGTTTGTGTCTTGATTTCCGTGATAAGTTTTTTTGTTTTTGTGTTTTGTTTCCTGTGCCTGAAAATTAGTTTTCAGTTGCCCGATAAGTCAAAGTATATTTCAGGTCAGATTTCAGCAGGAGTGTGGGACTGCTCAGTATGGCGTCCGCTTACTGCTGTGGACACAGCTCTGTCCTCTGGTGCTTGTGCAGCAGAGAGAGGACCTGTGTCCTCGGTCAGTCGTCCCTCAGCCCTGACCCATCTGGGACTGGACTGGACTGCAGGACCCTGACGGGACGCCGGGCGTGGTCAAGGCCTGCACTGGACTCCTGACAGGAGGCAGAGCTCAGACAAGACTCTAACCCTGTATTTCCACCGGATGCGACGCGAGTTTTTCGTACGATGAGATTCCACACAAAGTCAATGTCATTATGCGATTATCGCTCAATCTTGAGCAGCGGGCGGTGAAACGGTGAGCATTTCCAGCAAAAATTCAATGAAATAATGAACTTTTCAAGCGAATTCGCGCCAGGACAGCCTATCGGCGTGGAGGTCGTCACAGACGTGATGGGGTGGAAGTGACGTGATGCCGCAGCGAGGCGAGGGTTTTTTTGCAGCGAAAAAACTGAAGCGTGTAGCACGGCGCCATTTCATTTGTCGGGCGAACTGAATTCACGTTCACCACGTCAGGTGGAAATACAGCGTAAGGTCCTCTACTTGGACGTGGTGCAGTGGTCTGACCCACTGCTGTTTTGGGTGAGGTGTGATCCATACAGTCCTGTCTCTGCCCTGTGATTGATCAGTCCATACTGGACCTGGTCCTTCAGATGTGATCAGTACTTGGTTTGCAGTAGAAACATTTCATTCAGGCAATAAGCTCTTCATTGTAAAAGTGAAAGTATCAAATCCAGCAGGATGTTTAATATATCAGTTCATTTTTTTGATCCTCTTGTTTTTTTTTCTATTTGAAGATTTAGTGCCTTTTTTGGACGGTAGACTGTTCTGTAATCTCTGTGTAGGAAGAAGCTACACATGCCTTTTGTTACATTTTCATCTGTTGGATAAACCTGATTTGTTCTTTTTAAGATGTGTTTTTATTGATATTTACAAGGGAATAAAACCTAATCTGAGTCCACTGTGTGCCGCTGAGTTTTCTTTCCTAGAAGTCTGCAGTTCATTGAAGGATTTTCTCTGATCCTCCTAAAACTCTCTGGAAACAGAGAAAACCCCTGACGGGCTCAGAGACCTGCATCACTCACTAGCACCAGCTCCATATCATGACTGCAGTCATTATGAACACGTCTGGGATCAAAGCCAAGCAGTTTCCCTCAGAACAACATTCAGACCAAACATCTGATCACGTCGTCCCACAGAGGATCTTGTCTTACGGTGCGTTCACACCGGACGGGTTCCAAGCGTCACGTTCGTCGCTTTTACATTCAAAGTCTCTGGTGGACGAGCTTCAACGGACCTATCGCGCGTCAGGCGCTTTTCGAGCTTTGGCGGCACACACGTCACGCGTTGCAGGCGTCAACGCCTGAAGTTGGGAAAATTGAACTTTTGAAGCGTCAACGCAGAGCGTCATCCAATCACAGACAAGCACTCTGGGGAAGACGTCCCTCCTTGTGACGCGCTGATGCGGGCCAGAAGGTCGTCAAACTGGGCCCGGGAGAGTAAGAAGTACCACTGAAAGCGAACCTCATCCTCCTGGAGCAAATGGTGAAATTCGCCAAATTGCGAACGCCGCTGCAGGATGGGATGAACCCAAAAATGTCACACAGGCGCCTGACGATGCCGGTGTCTGGCTTTCTTTGTTAAATAAAGCCGAGCCAGTGTCTCGATGGGATCCGCCATTGTCAACATGAAGACAGGACACAGAAGCTCCTCCCACTCCCGCCAGTGAGCTGTCGTGCATCACGAGCGTTGCAAGCGTCATGTGTAGATGAACACGCGTCGAATTCCACATTTTACACGCGTCAACTTTGAGGCATCAGTGACGCCCGTGACGCTTGCAACGCGTCCGGTGTGAATGCACCTTTACACTCGGTCCACAGTGAGATGTTTCCATTGGAACGTCTATGCTGAGTCGACAGTTTTGCTTAAGAAGGCGTGAGGCTGTGGAGCCTCGGAATTATTGTAGTGGCTGCTGCAGTGGACTTATATAGTGGGCCTCCCTGAGAGGCGGATTCCCCTGGAACTTTTGTGGAAGGACTCTGGAGTAGGGGGTGTTTCTGGGGGGAAAGTTAGTTCCTGTTGTTCTGATTTGAGCGCGAGAGATGTGCATGTTCTGAAACGCCTGGAACTGAACCGATTGTGCCAATAAATGAGCCACAAACTGGATATTCGTCTGAGCCTCCGTTTCCTGGACTACTACATTATGCTCTCTTTTTATAGAGGCTTTGCCTCAGTGGATAAGGCATAACACAGAAATCAAACTAGTGCTGACGATGTTGGGGGAACAGAAACTTGAGCCATTTGCAGATGACATTTTGATATTTTTAACAGAACCCACTCAGTTGCTTAACAAACTAATAAAAACACTGAATATGGCTCCTTTTCAGGCTTCAAAATTAATATTAACAACACTCAGGTGCTAAAACTCAATTTTACCCCACTAATTCAGTTTAAATGGAAATGCAAAACAAACAGAATGAAATGTGTGAGATGCACTCAGACAGGGGATCAAGCATTTCCAGTGATCTGCAACGATGGAATAAGTTAACACTACTGAATTTAGATTCTCGGGTGGAGTCGATTAATGAATAATCTCCCATCTTTCCTGTATTTTTTTCAATGTCTCCTGAAATCTAAAGCAGACAAACATAGATTTACATAGAAAGGCTTTCTATGTATGTCTATGCAGATAACGCTGAAGGTCTACCCGCTTCCTGTCTCCCTTTCCCCTCCTGGCCACGTGGTGTCGCTGTGGCCGCTCTGAGCCGGTGCAGCCTGTCACCTCCATGCCGTGCCACCGTGTCTGACTGAGGCGTGTGTGTGTTTTGAGGCGCCCTGCTCGGTGTGTGCCGTGTCGCTGTGTCGGAGTGAAGCGCTGTCTGGGTCTCAGAGTGTGAAGAGGATTCGGCAGCATGTCTTTGAACCTCACTATAAACTCCAGCAGTCCTCCGCTCGGTGAGTCCAGAGAGCCCGGGTCAAACTCGATCTGCCACACCAGCCTCTGTCATTCAGACATGACAGCAGCGAAAACTCCTCAACAGTTAATGTTTTTTTTTTTTCTTGAACCGTAAATGTTTTTTTAAACATCAAACCACAGCTCGTGTCATAGAGCGGTGTCCTCTGTTAGCTCCGTGGTTTGAATAAGCTAATGCTAACGAAGGTGTAGTCGTGGCACTTTTGGAAGTGGACAGTTTGTACTAAACCCAAGCCGGGCTGCGGCCACAGCTCGGCTCGGTGTAGCCGGGCAGCAGCAGCGGAATGTGTGTTGAGTTTACAGTCGGCGCTGAGACGGAGACACGGGTTGGACATGAAGCAGGAGTGGACGCGCAGACGCCAGCTCAAGCTAGCTGTCAGGGCTAACGCTGCTAGCTTCCCTGCTGCTCTGGCTCCACGCCACTGCTCTCCACGTGTCTGCTGGGCTCCTCGCGCTGTGTCGGTCCTCTTACATCACGAGGGGAGACATTAAATCCCAGAACTAACCACAACTTTATCTAAATGAGCTCCTCTGAAGCCCAGCGGTTGCGCCGCTCCGCGTTCACATGTGGTACTGCAGGCTGACGCAAGGCTCTGAAACTGAAGCTGCTGGAGGCGTGTGCAGCTCAAATGACTGAAAACGACTTAAATAAACCCTCTTAATGAGGCCTGTATGCCTCAAATGACTGAAAAAACTCTCTAAATAACTTAATAAACCCTCTTAATGAGGCCTGCATACTTCACATAACTGAAAAAAATCTTAAACTAACTTAAACAACCTAACTTAAAGCTCGTGCCCGAAGTTTGCATTCGTTTCTAATGTATGAATCATTTTTCAACAGAGCTTCAATGTGTCAGTCTGGTTCAATACATTAATATAATATTAGCATAAAGCAATATAAACATTTATTTATGAGCCCCGCCTTCGTCTCATAGACCCCCATGTTATCCGAAAAAGCGCCGGTCAGCTTCAGCCAATAGATTTCGAGCTTCCGCCTTGTCATGCTGTCAATCAAAGTGTGGAGCAGCCAGAGAGCACGGCCGCTCGCCCAGCAGAGGAGAGTTAGCTCTGCAGCAGCCGCCGCTCACCTCGGATATATCCACTGTCTGCTGAACATCAGCTGAACATGGAGGATGCTGTAGGACTCAGAGGCTCTCATTTTCACCCGACAGATAATACGCGTGCATTATTAAAGGGGTGTGGCTTGGTTGCTCATGAAAGCAGAGGGAGGGGGAACCATTGGATTAATAAAACCTCTCTTTTTCAAAACTCCGGACAGGAGCTTTAATGAGGCGTGCATACCTAAAACAGCTTAAAAACTCTGAAGTAACTTCATCATTGTGCTTAATGACGCTTGTAAACTTATAATAGTTTAGAATTCATAAAATAGCCCCACTGGATGTGGCATGCACTCCTTGAACTACTGAAAAAAGTTAATGGCTTAAACAGTGCTGAGAACAGACTTGAGTGCGACTTGGCTCTGAACTGAACTGCAGGAGCTCTCAGGAGTGTCGGAGGTTTCTCCAGTGACCCCCGTCCTCGTTCTTGGCTTGGTGTGGGTTCCGTGGTGCTGAATGTGTTCCTCCAGTGTTTGCGGTGAGCCGCTGTTGAGGCAGGTGGTTGTTTTGGTTCACATACCGCCTTTTTCACCAAACCTGTGCCAGTGCCCTTCTTGATGGAACTTTAAGGTACATGTTCTATTATTGATAAAAGAGCTGAATTTATGATTAAAGCTCGGGTAGACGATGTTGTCCAAAAGCACTTCTTGTCATACTGAGTGAAATGTTCCTGCCCCCTGGGAGAAGTCAATACATTGTGTGGACGGAAAAAGGTGCGGAAAAAAATCTGACCACTGTAGCGGCCACAGGACAGTAAAAACTCCGACCAATCGTAAGGCGCGGACCGCTCTTAAGGAACCAATCAAATCCCTTCGCCGTTCTACCCCCCTGCGCGTACATTTCAATGGCGTGCACTGGCCCTGGTTCAGAGCGCGTTGCCAAGGCGCTCTCGGCGCTCGCGGCTCGTGTGAAAAATAGAAGGAAGGGAGCGGCGCGCTGCGCTGCTATGCGCGTTGTGTGCAGCAGTCAGAAAGGTTCATAACATTGGAGGCGATCACAAACTCCGTGTGAGTGGAGCTTCTGCATCCAGTGCGTTCGCTCCCAACGGGAGCTCCTCCAATGGGGTGGAAGCTGGGCGGAGCCTTGGGCAGATGCTACATTCGTGCTACATGCTAGTTTTCCAAGATCACCGACCCAAGCTTTAATGAAATAAATGAACTTTGACAGATTAGATTACAAACAGGAAACACGGCATGAATGTGAATGTAGACAAGACACTAATCGCATTTCATTTGTTACTGTAGACAGCATTTCTATGTCGATTGACATTCATCTCTTTATATAGATGTATATAATCATTTATTCAGACCTCAGCTGGTGTCTGTTGTCCGTTTCCGCCAAGGCAAGCTTCTTTATTGAAGATGTTGGACGGGTTGATTAAATGATTATGTGTTTATGACGTGTTTTTTTTTTCTTTTTTTTATCATACAAATACGGTTTTAACCTGCATTTTCAACCGAGATGGAGGTTTGGGCTGCTTTCTACGAGTTTCAGATGTTTTTACGGTCTAGATCGACAGATCTGGCAACCTCCTCCACTGGGCTGCAGAGGCAGACGCTGCGGTGACTCTGTTCTGGAGACGGAACGCAGACAGAACGGTTGTTCTGTTGTTCATGATTTGTGTGCAGGCCGTACAAGTCGCCAACGTTCAGAAGGAAGCATGTGCGACGTGCGCGCTCAGAATAACAGTTCGTATCGTGCGTTACAGGAGCCTCACACGGACAAAAGTGTGGTGAGTTTCGCGCCTACTCGTTGCTGGACTCAAAAGACCATGATTCATTGCGGATGGGAGCATGCGCAGAACCAAAAACAATGTCCCTTAACCTACTGGGTTATTGCCAACATTCGAGTTTGAAAAGAGTTAATGGCTGCATGTAAACGTACTCTGTGTGTGTGTGTGTGTGTGTGTGTGTGTGTGTGTGTGTGTGTGTGTGTGTGTGTGTGTGTGTGTGTGTGTGTGTGTGTGTGTGTGTGTGTGTGTGTGCGCGCGCACGTGTGTGTGTGTGTGTGTGTGTGTGTGTGTGTGTGTGTGTGTGTGTGTGTGTGTGTGTGCACGTGTGTGCGTGTGCCCACCAGGAGCCCTGCTGACTGCAGAGCATGTGAAGAGCAGTGTCCCGGTGTCGGTGGAGGAGGGGAAGGACACCCGGCTCCTGGTCTCAGAGTGAGTGTCCCCGGCCGCTGAGGAGCCTCGTGTCTCCGTGCAGAGCGTCAACCCTGCCGTCTCTTCCTCCATCTTTCAGCTCCATCCAGTTCAACGACAGCAACTCCATCTGCCGCTACCTGGCCCGCGTGGCGCCGGCGCTGGGCCTGTACGGCGCCAGCGTCATGGAGCAGACCGAGGTGGGTGGGTGGTGCTGGCAGTGGTGGAGGGGTGGTGGGGGGGTGGAGGGGTGCTGCTGGCTGGCGGGGGGCTGGGGGGTGGAGGGGGGGTGGGGGGGTGCTGCTGGCCGTGACTCATGCGTCGTCCTCCCCGGAGCAGGTCGACCACTGGCTGGAGTTCAGCGCCCGGCGCCTGAGTGAGCGGCCTGGGGCGATGGCCGCGCTGGCCGCGCTGGACAAGGCGCTGTCCCTGAGGACGTTCCTGGTGGGACACGGCCTCACCCTGGCGGACCTGACCGTGTGGGCGGCGCTCAAGGGTCAGTACCCCCCCCCCCCCCCAGCTCTGCCTGTGTGTCATGGTGGACCGCATTAACGCTAAGCGGCACGGCTCGTCTCTCTGCAGGTCACGGCCTCTGGCCGGACCCGGACCGGTCCCTCCCCCACCTGGACCGCTGGTTCTCCTTCCTGAGCTCCCAGGTTCCCTTCACCGCCGTGGGAAGCAAGTACCTCAGTAAGAGAGCTCCGCCCAGCAGGTCCAGCGTGAGTACAACCAGCAGAAGCTTCCAGAAGCTGCAGCACAGTGAGGAGCGAGCAGAGGCTCACCACTGTCTGTCTCTGTCTCTGTCTGCCTCTGTCTCTGTCTCTGTCTGTCTCTCTCTGTCTGTCTCTGTCTGTCTCTGTCTCTGTCTGTCTGTCCCACAGATGGATGAGAAAAAGCAGGACGTGGGGAAGTTTGTGGATTTACCTGGGGCGGAGGTGGGCAAGGTGGTAGTTCGATTCCCGCCTGAGGCCAGTGGGTAAGCCGTGCTGTGGTGCTTGTAGGATCCCCCATGAGGGACGTCCTGGAGGTTTGACTTCCTGTCCGTCTCTCTGTCCGTCAGGTATCTGCACATCGGCCACGCCAAGGCCGCCCTGCTCAACCAGCACTACCAGCTCACCTTCAGGGGCAAGCTCATCATGCGCTTCGACGACACCAACCCCGAGAAGGAGAAGGAGGACTTCGAGAAGGTGGGCTGCGGGGGGAGGGGCTGAGGATGGCGTCCGGCTCCACCCCGGCCACGCCCCCCTCAGAAGCTGAAGCGCCGTTTCCTCCCCAGGTGATCCTGGAGGACGTGTCCATGCTCCAGATCCACCCGGACCAGTTCACCTACACCAGCGACCATTTCCCCACCATCATGAAGTTCGCCGAGCAGCTGCTGTCCGAGGGGAAGGCCTACATCGACGACACGCCCCCCGAGCAGATGAAGCAGGAGAGGGAGCAGCGCGTCGAGTCCCGCTGCCGGAACAACTGTAGGTCCACACACACTCCACCTGGCAGTCACATGTACCTCTGCTCCCAGTCTGATCATGGATAATTGTGTGTGTGTGTGTGTGTGTGTGTGTGTGTGTGTGTGTGTGTGTGTGTGCGTCTGTGTGCGTCTGTGTGTGTCTGTGTGTGTGTGTGTGTGCGTCTGTGTCTGTGTCTGTGTCTGTGTGTGTGTGTGTGTGTGTGTGTGTGTGTGTGTGCGTGCGTGCGTGCGTGCGTACGTGCGTGCGTGCGTGCGTGCGTGCGTGCGTGCGTCTGTGTCTGTGTCTGTGTCTGTGTCTGTGTCTGTGTGTGTGTGTCTGTGTCTGTGTCTGTGTCTGTGTCTGTGTGTGTGTGTCTGTGTGTGTCTGTGTGTGTCTGTGTCTGTGTGTGTGTGTGTGTGTGTGTGTGTGTGTTCCCCAGCTGTGGAGCAGAACATGAGGATGTGGATGGAGATGAAGGCGGGGTCGGAGGCGGGTCAGAGCTGCTGCATGAGAGCCAAGATCGACATGAACTCCAACAACGGCTGCATGAGGGACCCCACCCTGTACCGCTGCAAGAACACGCCCCACCCCCGCACGGGGAGCGCGTACAGGTACGGCGAGGACCGCCTCCCCTCGTCTTCATGGGAGCGGCGGTGCCTGTCGCCATGGTGAACTACAGTCGGAGAGGACGATGTGGTTGTTGCAGAAAACCCAACAGCGTCCCCCCCCCTCTCTTTCAGAGTCTACCCCACGTACGACTTCGCCTGCCCCATCGTGGACAGTCTGGAGGGGGTCACCCACGCCCTCAGGACCACCGAGTACCACGACCGCGACGAGCAGTTCTACTGGATCATCGCCGCGCTGCGCCTGCGGAAGCCCTACATCTGGGAGTACGCCCGGCTCAACCTCAACAACACCGTGCTGTCCAAGAGGAAGCTCACCTGGTTCGTGGACCAGGGATACGTGGACGGATGGTGAGTGGCGTTCCTCAGGGCGGCGGCGCCGCCGTGCGCCCGGCCGCCGCTGAAGCCCCGCTGTCCTCCTGCAGGGACGACCCCCGCTTCCCCACCGTCAGAGGCGTGCTGAGGAGAGGCATGACCGTGGAGGGGCTGAAGCAGTTCATAGCAGCTCAGGTAGGCCGCCGCTCTCCGTCCACACTGAGGAGCGCCTGACCCCGACCCCAGCCCCGACCCCAACCCCGACCCCGACCCCAGCCCCGACCCCGACCCCGACCCCAGCCCTGACACCGACCCCAACCCCGACCCCGACCTCAACCCCGACCCCAGCCCTGACACCGACCCCAACCCCGACCCCGACCTCAACCCCGACCCCAGCCCCGACCCCAGCCCTGACACCAACCCCAACCCCGACCCCAACCCCGACCCCAGCCCCGACCCCAGCCCCGACCCCGACCTCAACCCCGACCCCAGCCCCGACCCCAGCCCCGACCCTGACCCTGCTGCTGCTGCTGTCTCCAGGGAGGGTCCAGGTCCGTGGTCAACATGGAGTGGGACAAGATCTGGGCCTTCAACAAGAAGGTAGGCTGCTCCAGAAGCTCCTCGGTCTCCTGCGCTGAAGGGCTCATGGGAAACATGAATGAGAGGCGTCATGGCTGGAATGGCTTCCTGGCTTTAGTCTCCGCCCCCTCAGCTTCAGCACACGTCTCACTGACCCCCCATCACCAGCGAAGCCTGGGAGCCTCATCGGCTGCTGCTCTGTCTTTGTCCTCTGGCTGTGAGCCAGCGCCCCCTGCTGTTTCCTGTTCAGTGTGCATGTGGAACTGCTTCGGCCTCATCTCAGCCTGTCCTCACGTTCTTCCCTCCACCGTCCCTCAGTCCGTCCCTGCCTCATGTTGGGTGAGAGCAGACGTTTCAGCCGCTCTCTGAAGTGAGCCAGCCGGGCTGTGAAGCCTCCGGGGCTGTCTGCCGCCGCCCGAGCCTCCGGGGCTGTCTGCCGCCGCCCGAGCCTCCGGGGCTGTCTGCCGCCGCCCGAGCCTCCGGGGCTGTCTGCCGCCGCCCGAGCCTCCGGGGCTGTCTGCCGCCGCCCGAGCCCCCCCGGTGTGATCGGCAGGCTGCAGCAGAGCGCAGGGAGCCGAATCGCCACAGAGGCTCCGTAAACCTGGAGACAGGAAGCTTCTCCGCGCTCCGGCGGCGGTTCCCGGGCCGACGTAACGGGAGGGTTGGCGTTTGTCCTCGTCCCAGGGGGTGAGAGGACGTGTCCGGCGTCACTCAGGTGTGGTCGTCAGACCGTGAGGGGCGGAGCTCCAGGACCATCTCCGTTTTAAGAAGTTTCAGTTGAACCTGCCGCAGTTTTCTTCCTCGGTCGGCTTCTCTGAAGTGGCGCCGTAGTGGTCCTGGACCGTGGCGGTGGACTGTCTCTGTCCCTCCTCGGGTGGAACCTCAGGTCAAAGTGTGGGTCGTCCGCCCTCCTCCAGCTTTTCTTCTGTCCTCCATGAGTTCCTAATGAAGCCTCTCCCGCTGGCGTCTGTGTGAAGCTCGTGCGTTCTGGAGTGTGTGTGGAGTGTGTGTTCGTCAGCATGAGCATGGCCGTGGCACCAAGCAATGCGAAGGTTTCACTGTGACTGGTCCATCTGTGTGTTGTCCCCCCCGTCCCCTTCCCTCCCTCCTCTCTCTCTGACATTAAAGAGCGTCTCACTCTCTGTTTCCAAGCTGCCCGCTCGCTGTCTGAAGGTACTCTCCCTCCTCTCGCCCCGCCTCCTCCGTCACGCTTTGGTTTCCATTCGCCCGCTCGCTGCCGGCACTCCTTTACCAGCCGGAGACGCGCGGACGGCGAGCGAGGCCTTCCGGCAGCAGAGAGTGTTCCACTTCAACAGACCTCAGGGTGGAACACGTTTAATCGGTTTTAGTTTTCTCAGCGTATCTGGCAAAGTTCACTTCCTGAACGTAGACATACACAAGTGGACCGCTGGCTGCTTGCTGTACATTCTCTGCTGTTGAAGGAGCTCTTTTCGTGATTGGAATAATCAGAACTCGGTGAATTTACAGCCTGTTTCACCTGATTAGCTTTAATACCAGCTGTCAGACGAGCCGTGCACACCCTGACGAGCCTCGTGCTCGTCTCCCCCTCGCCTGCAGAACCTGTGTGTGCAGATTTTTGCAGGGATCTCCTGCAGCGACAGCAGCTAGCTGGCAGCCAGCATCCTAAGTCAAGAGCTCTTCAGTTAATGAAGTCAAGGCCTGTTTGTTCGGGACAGACTGTCCTCGTGAGTGAATGCTGGAGCCGTCCCCCCCAGGCCACACGTTGGCCTTCCTGAAGGCGGCGGGCTTCATCAGGACTCGGAGCTGCTTGTTCCTGGATGGAAGTAGCAGCGTGTTTCTCAGCTGAGGAGCAGAATAGTATGAAATTGAAGCCTTTTCTCTAGCGGGGGGTCAAACGCAGGAGCGGCTGGCCTCAGAAAGCTGCTGAAGCAACTCTGAAACCCTCAGCAGAATCTACAGTCAGAACAGGAAGAGCAGGCGGAGTGGACAGATCCATACATGTGAAGAACCGGAGAACAGAGCCTGACTGAAGAGCTCTGAGGAGGCTGGGCAGTCACCTCAGGCGCTTCTGGACATGCTGGTCCACCAGAAGGTGCTGCCCCCTGCTGGTTGTCTGCTCGTTCTAAGCAGCGCTGTTTTGGAGCTTCCGGTGAGACTTCCAGTCCTGAAGTCCTGAAACAAGTCGCTGCTTGAGCCAGAGAGACTCCGACATTGTAGAAACAGTTCAGCCCGGTCTGTTTTCTTCCCCTCAGGTCTCCCAGTGACTGTGATCGTGCTTGGACTGTTAGAAAACTGCATATATTATTCTGAAGCAATAATTCCATGTTCATCATTTTGGCATAAATATATTAGTTTTGCATTAAAGGGCGACTTGCTTGTTGACAGTAAAACAGAAGACCATGCAGAGCGGCCATCAGGTAACTCAGTCAGAGGCTGAGTTCCTGCTAGATGACACTCCTGGATCAGTAATAAGCCTTTAAAGTGTAACTTTGAGTGTTCGAGTCTATGTTAGGGTCTGAATGAGGAGAAATGTGTGTGGTTGTGTCCTTCAGACGCTGCAGCTGCTGGTCTTCAGACACACAGAGGTTGACGAGCGCTCAGCATGCAGAGTGGGCCTGGTCTCCGATCCAGGTGTTCACCTCAGCTGAGCGCCGGTCTGACTCCGTGGCGTCGGTCAGACCGCTGCCGGCTGGTAAAGCAGTGAGGCGCTCGCTCATCGCTTCTCCTCCGGCTTCCCGTCTGTCTGCGCTCAACCGGCTCCTCTTCTCACAGCTTTTTTGTTGCTTCGCTCTCAAACGAGCCTTTTTTTCTTTTGAAGCCGCCCCTCGCTCTGCAGCCGTTCTCCGGGATGTGGCGGCGGGCGCGGCGCTCTCTCACGCGGCGTGTGTGTTGCAGGTGGTGGACCCGGTGGCTCCCAGGTTCACAGCCCTGTCCAGCTCCTACGTGGTTCCGGTGTCCGTCCCCGAGGCGGTCGAGGAGAAGAAGGAAGTGGCCAAACACCCCAAGGTCAGCGCCGGTCCTCCGAGGTTTGAGCTGAAATCGTCAGGAGTTTGTGTGTGACAGGTGTGTGTGTTTGCGTGTGTGTGTGTGCTGCCACAGAACACTGAGGTGGGCCTGAAGGAGGTGTGGTACGGACCCAGAGTCCTGATCGAGGGGGCCGACGCCGAGACCTTAGCAGAGGGAGAGGTGGTCACCTTCATCAACTGGGGCAACCTCATCATCACCAGGATCAACAGGTAGGGCTGGCTGGCTGTCTCTCTCTCTCTGTCTCTGTCTGTCTCTCTCTCTCTCTCTCTCTCTCTCTCTCTCTCTCTCTCTGTCTCTGTCTGTCTCTCTCTCTGTCTCTGTCTGTCTCTCTCTCTCTCTCTCTCTCTCTCTCTCTCTCTCTGTCTCTGTCTGTCTCTCTCTCTCTGTCTGTCTGTCTCTCTCTCTCTCTCTCTCTGTGTCTGTCTCTGTCTCTCTCTCTCTCTCTCTCTCTCTGTCTGTCTCTGTCTCTCTCTCTCTCTCTCTCTCTCTCTGTGTCTGTCTCTGTCTCTCTCTCTCTCTGTCTCTCTCTGTCTCTCTCTGTGTGTCTCTGTCTCTGTCTCTGGGACTCAGTCCTTCCCTGTCCCCTCCAGAGGTGCTGATGGCAAGGTGGCGTCCATGGAGGCTCGTCTGAACCTGGACAACGCGGACTACAAGAAGACGGCGAAGCTGACCTGGCTGGCGGACACCAGCAGCGCCCCCCTGCTGCCCGCCGTCTGCGTCCACTACCAGCCGCTCATCTCCAAGGCCGTCATCACCAAGGACGACGACTTCAAGGACTACATCAACAAGAACAGCAAGGTGGGACGCCCGAGGGCTGCAGCTGTCGCTTATCTTTACTATTACTCCATTAATTGTCTTAATTTTTTCTCTTGAACCGACATTTTCCTTTATTTACACTGATAAGTTAAGAGAAAAAATTTTGGAGAACAATCAAAAACACAAAGTAATTGTACATTTTGTAGCATTTCATTTAATTTCTATAAATCGCAGCTCAAAAAGAAGACAGTGACTTTAATTCATGCTTAGTGAGGAAATATTGGACAGGTGGGTGTTGTCCTCTCATGCCAGTCTGCTGCTCACGTGTCCTCCTCGTGGATCTAGTGTGAAGTTTCCTGTTGATATGTCGCTTGTCTGATGTCTCCTTTTTTGGGGGGCTGTCGCCCATCGCCTCCGCCAACTTGCTGGCTTCTTCTCCTGCTGTGCTGGTAGAGGACAGCACAGGTGTCTCACTACTGCCACACGGTGGCAGCTGCTGGGACAGATTGATATTTTGAAAAAAAATCAGGCAACTTCAGCTAAAAAAAAAATGTCATTTACCAACTGCTTGATTACTAAATTAGTTGACATCTATTGTAAGTGGACTTTATGGATGAGTTGTTTCAGCCCTCATGTCTGGAATGCCTCCTGCTGAGTTCTCATCTTGTCCTCCGTCCTGCTTCCAGCTGGAGGAGAAGATGCTGGGCGACCCCTGTCTGAAGACCCTGAAGAAGGGAGACATCATCCAGCTGCAGAGGCGCGGCTTCTACATCTGCGACCAGCCCTACGAGCCCATCAGGTGAGGCAGCAGGTCCCGAGGCCGCCTGCCGCCGCGCCTCCGGCTCTGACTCTCCGTGTCTTCAGTCCCAACAGCTGTAAGGAGAGTCCGTGCGTCCTCTTCTACATCCCCGACGGCCACACCAAGGAGATGCCCACTGCAGGGTCCAAGGACAAGAGCAAGCAGTCGTCCAACAGCACGGTGAGTGGAGAGCAGACCGCCGCAGCGCCGCACGGGCCGGTTTAGGAGCCGTCTAACATCTGAGATGTTCCTCTCCTCTTGGCTCTGGGCTCAGCCCGCCGCCCGGACGAAGGCCGCTCCTGTGGCTGCGGCTCCGGCCTCGGCCTCAGACCTCTTCTCCGGTGTCGTGGCTCAGGGTGAAGCCGTTCGCCAGCTGAAGGCAGCCAAGGCGCCGAAGGAGGAGGTGGACAAGGCGGTGCAGCAGCTGCTCTCTCTGAAGGTGAGCGTCTGACGGAGGAGGACCGTGGAGGACTCCTTCCACGGCCGCTCCGTTGTTCACGCTCTGTTTGCAGGCGCAGTTCAAGCAGCAGACTGGTGTGGACTACAAGCCCGGCATGGCTCCTCCCACCTCTTCCGCGGCTCCGCCCTCCCCCTCAGAGTCCGCCTCGTGTCCGTACACCCGCGTGACCGAGCAGGGAGACCTGGTCCGGAGACTGAAAGCAGAGAATGCCCCCAAGGTATGGGCCTGTTTTTATCTTCTGTGGCGTCTCAGCCTGGACCTGTTGGTGCCCAAGTCCTCTGTGCTTCAGGGCGCTTTCACACCAACCCTGCTTGATCCGGACCAGAGTCCACTTCAGGGACTTTCTATTGAAGTCCTCTTCAGTTGGTCATTTTTTAAAGCTCCCCTGGACTCTGATCCAGCGACAGGATGCGGCATGTGCACAATGCATTTTGGGTAGTTAACAGACGAAGCAAGTCAGAAGAAGCAGAGGAACAAAGAGAGAGATCAATTGTCTGGAGGTCAGAGGTCAGCTGTGCATTGGTGGATGTTCAGACCACTATATACCACAGCTGTTTGTGGCTAGCTGCTAACCGCTAGCTGGCTGTTTCAGCAGGACTTGTGGTTTCGTCTGAACCGATCAATGAGCCAGTTTCTTCTTCTGTTCTTCCTCTCTGGTCAGTGTTGGTTTGGCGTGACAGCGCCCCCAGATCAGCAGCTGTTGTAATAGCATGATGTTGTTGGAGGTTTGCTCTGATCTCAAAGTGCAGTGTGAAAGAAAACCAGGACAAACGAAACCGAACCCCCCTCACCTGTTAGTGAACCGGGTGCCGGACTATCCCGGTGTGAAAGCAGCCTTAATGTCTCTGCTTCAAAACGCCTGGATTTTAACCGTAAACTCTCCTGATCAAAATCTGAAGACTCCATACAACAATTCAACAATTTGTGTTTTGCACTGTTGGATCTTGGGAAGGGTTTAAAGGGATACTTCAACATTTTGGCAAAAATGTTTGCCAAACAATTTGCCAAAATGTTGAAGTATCGCTTTAAGTAGAGCTTCAATATGCAAAAGAAAATCATTTTGAGCAGACATGTCATTGAACACTTGAATGCAGGCTGTTTGATCAGCTGATCAGAAGTTTAAGAGCACAGCGTTTAAAGGCCAGTTTCTGCACTGAAATTTGGACTCAGCGAGACGTAATCCCACTGAAGGCCTGATGGCACCGGCCAAAAGCTCTGTGTGTTTGAAGGTGGCAGGGCTGCTGAGGCTGGATGTGGTGAGACCGACATTTGGTATTTCTGAAAAGATCCTGAGGGTTATGAGACAGTCAATTGGCGGCACCAAAAAAGATCCGAATGACTGTCCGTCAAGGCACGGGACGGTCCTCCACCCAAATGAAGGCCGTGACGGCTCTGACCGCAGTGCAGCAACCATCAGACGGCGTCTGAAACCTCTTCAAAGGCCACGCCTCCTTCAGCAGCACTACACTGAGCGTCTGGAAGCACCAATCACCGTGGTTCAAAATGTGGACGCAAGTTTTAATGTGCGACCAGAAAAACCTTGAGGGAAGACAGTTTCCGGCATTACTGACGTGACGAGAAAACTTGGAAGCTCTATTTAAAACCTTCTGAAGATCCTGCAGTGTTGCTGCAGGTCTTGAGGTTTGGATCGGGGGGGTGTGGTCTCCTCATCCATTGTCCATCAGCCCCCCCGCTGTGCCCCCCGGAGTGTGCCGAGTCGTTTGTGTTGGCATGCTGTTCGCACCACGAGCTTCGATTGGAAAACCCAAACTGTCGCTGATGTCTCCGATGGTGACAGGAGCAGATCGACTCTGCCGTGAAGCGCCTCCTCGCTCTGAAGGCAGAGTTTAAAAAGCAGACTGGTCAGGATTACCAGCCAGGCAAGACCAGCCCCGCCTCCTCCTCCTCCACCCCCGCCGCCTCCTCCTCCACCCCCGCCTCCTCCTCCTCCACCCCCGCCGCCTCCTCCTCCAGCCCCGCCTCCTCCTCCTCCAGCCCCGCCTCCTCCTCCACCCCCGCCTCCTCCTCGGCCCTGTATGAGCGTGTTGCTCAACAGGGGGAGGTTGTAAGGAAGCTGAAGTCGGACAAAGCGCCCAAGGTATTCAGATCCGAGATGGTGGTCGAATGACTTGAAAACACCTTCAGATGATGGTAGCAGGGTTTCCGTTATCCGGTAATTACTGGACTTTGACCGGTAAAATCTGGTAAAAGTCCGACATATTTTAACACCACCGGTCAAAATGTCCGGTGAAAAATATTCCCTCCAAGCTCAATTTTTATTTGAATATTTCCTCCAAGCAAAGTTTGAATTCAAAAAGGCAGTTTCCACCTCATTGTATTAAAAAAAAAAAAAAACAATAAAACCCCAAATTTTAACTTTTATGAGTAAGCCTGGTCCATGTGGCAAAACTCTTTTTTTCAGGCGGAACTAAACTTGCAGCAGTGTTTCATTACTCCGACAAAGCGCGCAGCACAACAACAATACAGCGGGAGACACGTGTGGAAACAGGCGAAACTTAAAGACTTTTTTACTGAACAAAGTAGTTGAGAGGAGAAAGGGTCAGAGCTGCAGAGCCAGGTGAGTCGCTGTCACGGTGCCGATCTGACCGTCACTACTGGGGAGCTGACCGGGACGCCGCCGTCTGACTCCTCACTCATTCACGCACACTGCAGGGTTTATAATCAGTTTTTGCAAACCCAACTTTACTTTGAAGAAGGAAAAATGTTTCTAGGACCAAATTATTTATGTGTTTGAATAGCTTTGTCACGTAGAGCGACAAAGTTTACATTGATTGAAAATACACCCCCACTTAAAGGTGCTGTAGGCAGGATTCGGCATCTCCGCCATCTTGCTTAGGGTTACCTAAGTAAGATGGCGATTTGACCCATCTAAGATGGCGTTTTGAAACCCAGCACAGCCAATCCTGTCCTGTTTTCTCTGACATCACGCCCTTACGCAAGTTAAGCTCCTCCCACAAGAACGTGTGACGAACGCCCCTCGACCAATCACGGTTAGAGTCTCAGGGGCTCTTCTGATTGGTCAAAGATACCTGGAGCTGTGGAGATTCCTTTTCAGCTCAGAACAGAGACAGATGGAAACGCTGCGCCCTCGCGGTAGTGCAATTATGCTACACTCCTAAAGGATTATCAATGGATACTCGAACATTTAATCCTAAGAAAACACAGAAAAATTAGCATTGACGAGCAAAATCCTGCCTACAGCAGCTTTAATAACAGGAATAGATTTTTTTACAGGCTTGCTTTACAGGTGAGTAGACTTTATATATATGTCCTGATCTTTGGGCAAATCTTTGAATAAATTCCTCTACCATTCTATTGATGTGTAGTCCACACAAAATTTGACAGGCAAGGGCGGCTCCATATGAAAAGTCTACACCCCCCCCCGCACTGATTGCCCCCAAAACACACATTTAGTGTTGGAACAGGAGCAGGTACCCTGGTCTAAGCTGATCTATGAGCCTCCGGCTGCATAGAAAGTAACCCACTTTTTGACTCAAAGAAAGAAACCACTCTGAAAACTTCAAATACCGTATTTGTAAAAATCTTGAATTTGGGTAAACATATAAAAGAGGCTAAATAACAGGGGCAGTGATGCTGAAAGCAGTTCAAAACTTTTTGCTTTAATTATTTCATTGCAGTCACAGTTCATGGACAAAAAAAAAGATAAAATCTGAAATAATCAGCAGTTTGCCTGAAAATGCTCAAAGCATTTTCATTACCAAACATAAAGTCATTCTCACAACAAGAAAAAGGACGAGTTCAGAACTCTAAGAGCGACAGTTTATTTTTACATGTCCATGTTTCTTAAGTGCAATTTTACAGTACATAAAAAAAAAAAATAATGATAATCTAATCACGAGTTAACAAATGTATGGGAAACGCTCACTAGTGAAACATAAAGCCCGTTACATGTGGACCATTATTGTTTACAACCACTTGTTATCGGTTCAACCCGGGTCCAGGAGGAACAGGTTCACTTCTTCTCTTTTACTGAAAAACGCTGCATCGCATCATTGAACACGTCACCACGTCCTGCTGCTTTTTCTCACAACATGCAGAGAGAGCCTGCTCTTCAGGCGCCCTTCTTCTTCTGTGGTGTCTGTGTAAAATAAGGTTGAACATGCAAACAGCACCCCTAGTGGCATGAAGTGTAAATGCAGTCATGGCGTCGTACTATTGAACGCCGAATATTGACTGCATGTAAAGCGTCACGTTGATGCAGGCCGGATAGCAGTGGGGCCCCATTAGGTAGGTTCCAGACGTGTCATTGTAAATTATCTGGGGATTTCAAGTTGTGTCGCTGATATCCGCCGTCTGTCGGGGCCCTCCTACCAGCAACTAACCGCTGAGCACTCGGAAAGGGCCCCATGAGGGGGGTTTTCCACACGCTGTCGTTGCAGCGTCTAGCGTAGCGCCTTTAATTTGTCATTGAAATTGACTGATGTCAGCCGTCCCTCGGGGCCCCCTTCAGCTCGGGCCCTAGCCTAGGCCCTAGCCTAGCCTCTGGCCGGAGAGAAGCAGCTGCTGCTCATTCCGCCTCGGATTTAAACAAACAAAAATCCTCGGCAGTGGATTTCACCAAAAGAGGCCCGAGGGTTTTCATAACCCACCAACCCTCTGTAAGCTCCGCCTCTGCTCTGGTTATGCTGCTGCTGTGTGCCCCTGTAGGTCTCGGGCCCCTGGGTAATTGCCCAGTTGCCCTAATGGTTAATCCGGCCTTGACCCCCGGTAATATTTGACCGGGAAATCAAGCGCTTATCCGGTATATTGAAAACCTGCCGGTCACGTTGTCCGGTGCCATTTTTTTATAGCGGAAACCCTGGATGGTAGGAGTAGCCAAGTGTCTGAATCACTAAATAGTTTTCGCATTGCCATCCTGATCGTCACTCTGAGAACTGGGTGAAACAAGATTCGCCACACTCCAGACATGAAGCCGTTGATGATTTTTAACAGTATACCTACTCAGACATAGACCTACTTTATAATCGTCATGAACTCTGATAGCAATGGAAGTGGAACTCAGAACCCGCAGCCTCTAAATCTGAAAGTGAGCAGTTTTTCAGTCACATGTTGAATGTTGTAGAGATATCTGTGGATTGTGAGCTGACACAGTTCTGCTGTTTCAGGAGCAGGTGGACGCCGCTGTCAAACAACTTCTCGCCCTGAAGGCCGAGTACAAGCAAGCCACGGGTCTGGACTACAAGCCTGGAACGGCCCCCCCTCAGAAAGAACCCCAGCCAGCCGTCGCTTCCACCGACCTCTACAACACGGTGGCTCAGCAGGGAGAGCTGGTCCGGAAGCTCAAAGTGGAGAAAGCTCCAAAAGTAAGAAAGCGACAGTCTGGGTGTTGAGTGTTAAGTGCCGTGCGTCGAACGCTGAGCGTTCAGCAGTCCTGTGGATTTCCGTCTGATCCAGTGTTTCTCTCCCTGTCAGGATCAGGTGGACGCTGCAGTGAAGCAGCTCCTCGCTCTGAAGGCACAGTACAAACAGCAGACTGGACAGGACTACAAACCAGGACAGCAGGCCCCCCCTCAGGCCCCGGCTTCCCCCGCCGCCCCCGCTCAGGCCCCGCGTGACTCCACCTCTGTTCAGCCTGCCCAGCTCTTCTCTCAGGTGGCGCAGCAGGGGGAGCTGGTGAGAAAGCTGAAGTCTGAAAAGGCCCCCAAGGTGAGTTCAGGTCTGAATACAGCTGCTCAAAGAAGGGACCCGGTTCCACCTGGTAGTAACCTGTCGGGTGATCTGGGCCATGTGCTGGTCTGGATGAAGCCCAGCTGCTCTCTAGACCATTTGACCTTTTAGCAGAGGTGAAGTGGAGGCTGTAATACGATCAGGAACCTGATACCGAGGCAGCAGTCTGTTAGAGGACTCTGGGATCTGATCTGTCAGCTGTGAAGGGGTTCTTGAAGAACCTGCTGAAAACCTGCTGCTGTGCTGCTTTCAGGATCAGGTGGACCAAGCCGTGAAGACTTTACTCGACCTGAAGAGCAAATACAAGACCCTCACCGGAGAGGACTACAAACCAGTGAGCGCTGCAGGAGCCACCGGAGGAGAGGACAAGACCCGCAAGGAGAGGGAGAACAAGTCCGAGAAACAGGGAGCGGCGGGAGGACCGGGAGGCAAGAAGGGCAAAGGAGACAAGGCCGGTCAGGGCAAGGACTCGTCCGGAGGGTCAGGAGACGGTCAGGGACCCAAGAAGCAGACACGGTGAGACACTGCGAGCAAAACTGGCGAGGCAGAGGTCTTCACTGTCAGCTCTTCTTCCTCTGAGTGTTGGACTTCCTGTTGAGCCCTGTCATGTGACAGTCCAGAACTGAGGAACAAAACGTTGCTCTAGCATCTGTCCCTCCTAACATCACTGTGGAAGCGTCTGTCCACTTTACCAGACGTCCAATAAATCTGCTGCACACACACCCATCATGCTTTCTGTCTGCATCCTGATTGGTTCTTTAAGTCAACGAGTCAATGCAGCAAACCAGAATCAGGAAAGACCTGAGAACAGGATCCACAAAGAGCAGAAGGATCAAGTCAGACATTCTGTTTTCATGCAGGTAAACACACTAAACTGACCGACAGGCGTCACTTCGTACGCCTCTGTCGCTCTGGTTAGATCCGCCGTCACTAGGGGTGGGACGAGACACAAATTCCACGAGACGAGATGTCTCACAAGATTGAGTCCACGAGATCGAGACCAGACCAGACGAGATTTGAATGTTTACATGATCAGCAATCTCCCCATTGAAACCACGGTGTACAGACGACGACATGGCTGCATTTGCACTTCATGCCACTAGGTGTGCTGTTTGCATGTTCAACCTTATTTTACACAGACACCACAGAGGAAGAAGAGCGCTGCAGGCTGCAGGTTCTCTCTGCATGTTGTTAGAAAAGGAGTGTGAGCCGGCAAGACGTGGTGACATGTTCAATGATGCGATGCAGCGTTTTTTCAATAAAAGAGAAGAACTGCTAGTATGGGTTTTTGGACGGTCGGGGGAGGGGGCTGGTGTCCGAGGGGGAGAGAGAGAGCACACACGCGTGGAGCGCAGGTTTCTTCTCTTTTCTTTTTTTCCCCTCTCCGTTGTCCGGGCGCTGCAGAATGTAGCGCGGGCGGGGCGCCCGGACTGAAAAGGTCTGGCGGAAACCCTGCCATGTAATGTATTACTCCGTCAATACTCCAGTTAGGAAGGGGTTAGTGCCTGCCTGTAAATGTACTCCGTATCGTTCAAGGCATGGACAAGAAATCTCGCTGCATTTCGATCTCTCGAGATCTCGTGACACGAGATCCCGTCCCATCCCTAGCCGTCACATCTTCGCCCCTCACTTCACTGAAGCACCAGTTTTGGTTTTTGATGTGGTCGGCTGTAACGCCACGGCGTCGGTGCCGCAGTCGTAACGCCGCGGCCGTCCCCGCTGAGGACGGCTCTGAAAAGCACATGCGGTGAGTCTTCTTGTTTGGTGTGAGGTTGAGCTGCGTCGTTCCAGCTGGTGTGTTCAGCATCGTGATGTCAGCGCTTTCAGCTGAACTCACCGCCTCTTAGAATGAGTGTGTCCAAGCTGTGGCCTGTGGGCCAGCTGAAGCCTGAGCTCCAGAGTGGGTCTGAGGCTCCAGGTGACAGTCCTCGGTGTCTGCATGTCGCCAGGATCCCGTCTCCAGAGCTCGTTCGCCACATGTTCTGCTTGATGCAACAAAACTGACCTTCTGTTCCTCAGTTGGGCGGTCACGTGGAGGCCGCAGTGGGCCCTGAACACTGTAGAGACACTTCAGTCATATCAAGGTGCATCTCAACCATGAGAACAATTCATTCTTCATTTTAAAAAAACGAAAAATTCAGAATTTTTACAGCTGAAATTTAAAATTTGATGTATCTCATTTTTTCGTGATGCGTGGGTCGTAGCACCTTGATAGTACTGCAGAGTGGACTAACAGGCATGATGCTGTGCAGACGACATCCTGAGTTGAGACAACCGGACTCTGGTTGGAGCGTTGGACGGGCCTCACACTAACGGCTGCGTCTCTGTCCTCAGGCTGGGTTTGGAAGCCAAGAAGGAGGAGAACCTGGCCGACTGGTACTCCCAGGTCGGTGTCCCTCGCTGCCTCGCCTTCAGTCAGCGGTGTCTCCGGAACAGTCCTCCTAAACGCCCCCCCTCCTCCCCGCAGGTCATCACTAAAGCGGAGATGATCGAGTACTACGACGTGAGCGGCTGCTACGTGCTGCGGCCCTGGGCCTTCTCCATCTGGGAGGCCATCAAGGACTTCTTCGACCGGGAGATTAAGAAGCTGGGCGTGGAGAACTGCTACTTCCCCATGTTTGTGTCTCAGGCCGCTCTGGAGAAGGAGAAGTCCCACATTGCAGACTTTGCTCCTGAGGTAAACCAGATGTTCTGCATGAAACGGTTGGTAAACAATGCTGATATGAGAGAGCCAGAAAAATCAATCTCAACCAAAGTCACGATCATTGGATCTGAGAAACGGCTCCTCTGATGAGAGTCGGATCAGTCGTGCCGGTTCTGGCTGTGTGCTGTAACGCTGTTGTTCCCCGGTCCAGGTCGCCTGGGTGACCCGGTCCGGGAAGACGGAGCTGGCAGAGCCCATCGCCGTCCGGCCCACCAGTGAGACAGGTCTGAAGCTCCCAGGCTGCACCGCTGCCCTGTGCTGTCTGATGTGTTGTTCCGTGTGGTTATCTTGTTCAGTGTTGCTCTGCGGTGTAGTGTGTTGACCTGTTGTGTGGTGTTGTTGTGTCTTGTTCTTGTTCTGTGTTCTGTTGTGTGTCATTGTCTTGTTGTCTTGCTCTGTTGTCTTTTTCTGTGTTGCGCTGTTGTCTCGTGTGTTGTTGTTGTCGTCTTGTTGTGTCTTGTCCTGTCTCGCTGTGTTGTTGTTGTTGTTGTGCTCCCGGTGTGTGACGCTGTCCTCTCGTCTCCGTCAGTCATGTATCCGGCCTACGCCAAGTGGGTGCAGTCCCACCGAGACCTTCCCATCAAGCTCAACCAGTGGTGTAACGTGGTGGTGAGTGCCGGTCCCCGGTCGGAGCTCCGCCCCCGGGCTCCGTGTCGGACTGTCTGACGCCGCTTGCTCCGCCCCCTGCAGAGGTGGGAGTTCAAACACCCGCAGCCCTTCCTGAGGACCCGGGAGTTCCTGTGGCAGGAGGGACACACGGCGTTCGCCACCAAGGAGGAGGCGGCCGAGGAGGTGGGGCTTCCTTCCCGCCGGGCGCCGGGCGGCGCCGGGGCCGGTCTGATCCGCCGCCGCTGTGTCCGCAGGTCCTGCAGATCCTGGACCTGTACGCCCGCGTGTACGAGGAGCTGATGGCCATCCCCGTGGTGAAGGGCCGGAAGACGGAGAAGGAGAAGTTCGCCGGGGGCGACTACACCACCACGGTGGAGGCCTTCATCTCCGCCAGCGGCAGGGCCATCCAGGTAGCGCTCGCTCCCACGGGCCGCACGCCGGGCCGCGCTCGCTCGCGTTAACCGGATCTCCGCCCCGCAGGGCGCCACCTCCCACCACCTGGGCCAGAACTTCTCCAGGATGTTCGAGATCGTCTTCGAGGACCCGAAGAAGCCGGGGGAGAAGCAGCTGGCCTTCCAGAACTCCTGGGGCATCACCACCCGGACCATCGGGGTCCTCACCATGGTCCACGGGGACAACATGGGCCTGGTGCTGCCCCCGAGGGTGGCCTGCCTGCAGGTGGTGGTCATCCCCTGTGGAATCACCGCCTCGCTGCCGGAGCGCGACCGGGACGCCCTGCTGGCTCAGTGCAGCGCCTGCCTGCAGCGGCTGCTGGACGCCGGCATCAGGGCCAAGTGCGACCTGCGAGACAACTACTCCCCCGGGTGGAAGTTCAACCACTGGGAGCTCAAGGTGTGAGCGCCGCCCGCCGCCGCCGCCGCCGCCGGGCTTCGCCTCTGTGTGTGACGCCGTGTGTGTGTGTGTGTGTGCCGCAGGGTGTTCCTATCCGGGTGGAGGTGGGCCCTAAAGACATGCAGCAGCGGCAGTGTGTGGCAGTGAGGAGAGACTCCGGGGAGAAGCTCACCATCCCAGAGGCCGAGCTGGAGAAGAGGCTGTCGGCCATGTTGGAGGACATCCAGACCTCACTCTACAAGAAGTTAGTTTCCAGCAGGACACACACACACACACACACACACACACACACACACACACACACACACACACACACACACACACACACACGGCGGCAGGCAGTCACACTCACGCAGCTCTTTTGGACATGTGACATCCCGGTTCTCCTGTCCAGAGGACAGAGGACACTGGAGTGCAACAGACAGGGTTCGTACGTTTTGAAAAAACCTGCAAAAGTCATGGAATTTTAAAATATCGTTTTCCAGGCCTGGAAAAGTTTTGGAAACATAAGTTCACCTCAGAAGTTTTGTAAAAGTCATGGATTTTTTTTCTCACCAGATAATAAAATGTAGTGATGATGACCTATGAGGTTGATTTAAACTTGATCAGTAAATATTTCATATCAAATTATTGCGCATTGATCTGATCAGCCTCCGTTCTCGTCTGGTCACGTGACATGCAGCAAGGTGCAGATTGGATGGAGCGGTAACGTGCCTCGGAGGTGGCCTCGCAAGTATGCCGGGAAAGTGCTGTTCAGCAATATCTGGCTGTACACAGAAAAATATAAACAGAGCTGGAGAAGACGGAGGACAAAGGCAAAGCTGAATGTGTCGTATGCAGTCAGAAGTTTGATCTCTCCGATATGGGGAGACGAGCCATGCTGAAGAAGCAAAGCACCAAGCTGCTGTGGCTGCCCGCCAAGCTTTTTGCCACCCCAGAGGACAGGCATGTGACAGGCCTGCGTTTGATTCCTCCAGGTTCCATAGCAGCGCCGCACCAGCCAAATTTACCAGTAATGTCTTTTCAGTTAGTTGGGACCGAGTTGGTCGGGAGTCGGGGCCAGGCTGACCCGGGGCTGGGGTGAGTTGGTCGAGGGCCGACGAGGTCAGGGACGACTGGGATTGTGGCCGGTGCGACTGGTTACCGACGACCGGCTGTTTGCAGCAGCGGTGCCGCCACCTTGATGTTGAAACAAGGGACTTTCCCAAACGCTGTCACCAGGAATGAAGTGCTAACTGCAGAAGCTTTATGGGCGCTAAAGGGAGCCAATTAGAGGTGTCCCCGACTAAGAATTTCCATAGTCGAATCTGATTGGTCCGATCCTGCCAATAGTCGACTGATAGTCGAATCTATCATCTTGTTTGGCGGGGTGGGGGGCGCTGCGGAGCGTGGCTACACGGGGCGTCGGAGCAGCGCAGCGCAGAGCGGTGCTCACACGGAGCGTCGGGGCACGTATGCCTACAGCCGGCCCTGATTGCACTAATAATAATAGAAAGTAAAAGAACAGCGCAGGCAGGTAAAAAACACTTATTTTTTTCCTCCACACTGAAACACAGACTGGAACAAAGTGTCGGTGACTCTAAACATCAAACAAATGAAGTATAGTTCAAGTGACCAGAACCAAACCCTCTTCTAACAAACGGGCTAAAGCATGTCATTTATTTATATCTATAATCTCTGCAGATAAGCTCACTTTTTTGGCTAAACAGTTTCTCACATTATCTGCTCAAATTAAATGTTGCTTCCCAACAACATAACGCATCTTACCTGATGTACACATATTGCTGGTATATCAGTGTTAGTTTAAACATTTATTTTGTATGAAGCCGTCATTGTCAGATCTATCTTTTGACAGTTCCACTGTGATGATTTATTATTATTACATAATTTTATTCCTATATTTCATTCATACATTGATGTTTTCGAGGTCAGGTGTAGTCATGGAAACTTTCTGCCAAGTCATAGAAGTCATGGAAATTTGTTGGTTTAAATGTGTATGAACCCTGAACAAAGGCCTCCCAGCAGGGGGCGCCTTGGCGCTGGGAAGACCTGAATGTGTGTTTCTGTGTTTAGAGCATCAGATGACCTGAAGAGTCACATGGTGGCTGTAGACACCATGGAGCAGTTCCAGAGGGAGCTGGACCTGGGAAAGGTGAGCACACAGACACACACACACACACAGACACACACACACACACACACACACACACACACACACACACACACACACACACACACACACACACACACACACAGACACACACAGACACACACACACACACACACACACACACACACACACACACACACACACACACACACGCTCCAGTGTGGAGCTGACGGAGCCTGTTCTCCTCAGATCGTCCAGATCCCGTTCTGCGGGGGAATCGAGTGTGAGGACTGGATCAAGAAGACCACCGCCCGGTACGTCCTCCGTGTCCCTGCGTTCTGGTGGCCGTGACGCGTCCTCCCGTTCTGACGTCTTGGGGCCTTGTTGTCCTCAGGGACCAGGACCTGGAGCCCGGAGCGCCCTCCATGGGGGCGAAGAGCCTGTGCATCCCCTTCTCCCCCCTGAAGAGCCTGCAGCCCGGCCAGATGTGTGTGAGCGGGGAGGAGCCGGCTCAGTACTACACCCTGTTTGGACGCAGTTACTGAGGAGCTGCTGCTCCGCCTCTCCACACCATGTGTTCCTCTCATTTTCTAGCAGTTCTCTTTGTTGTGAGCGAGGTGATAGATGGTGGCGGGGAGTCTGCGCCCAGCAGCGTGTCTCATACGGTGTGGAAAGCATCCACTTTACTTAATCCTCTTTTTTTATATTCAGGCCTGTTTGACGCTTCAGGCCCGTTGAATTAGCGAAGTGAGCGCTGGATTAGTGAGAAAGCCCTAAGCGCTAGTTCTTCTGGGAGAATAAACTCAGGGAGACTTCCCCATGGCGTGCCAGCTCCGGTCTTCACTTCCTGTTTCAAACCTGGAATAAAGTCCTCTCTGAGCAAACCTGTGTCCCGGCGCTGAGTCCTTCCTCCACCACTCAGTGAGCAGAGCAGCCTCCGTCTTTATGCTGTTTAACCTCCTGGAAATGTCATTTTTACCCAAACACTGTGAGCCGATTCAGGATATTTCAGAATGTTTGTGTGGTTCAGATCCTGCAGGGAGAAGAGTCGGTCTGGCTCCTGGACTGGACTGAAGTCCGCCTGGTCCGCCTGGTAGATCCCGCCGCTCTGAAAGCAGCATGGACACTGATGAATCTTCTGGACTCTTCACGTGTTTTCTGCCTCATTCATACTGACTTCTAGTGCGCCACTAAGACACGGGCTTTAGATTTCTTATGTGAAAACGTTCTCATTTGATCAAATGTAACCATTAAAAAACAGATGGAACTCCCTGAAACCAGGATCAGGACCAGGACCAAGAAGGCTCGTTTCCACACTCCTTTAAACTTGAGCCTCCAAATGTTTGAAGAGTAAAGTTTTTTTGTTGTTGTTACTTCAGACGGAAAGAGACACACTTCTGCTGTGTGTCTCTTTCCGTCTGAAGTAACAACAACAAAAAAACTTTACTTTTCTATGTTGAGCTTTTTCACCCGTTTCAACCTTCCCCGGCTGTTTTCAGAGGTTTGTTTTTATCCGCCTCAGATCTTCAGTAGTTCCTGTGAACGTCTCAGAGCGGAGAAAGTAAACTATTGAAATGAATTTCTCACTTTTCTTTATTTGGATTCAAACCTTCTTATCCCGACCAAGACGACACTAAAACATTTGGGACTTTGGACCTTCAGCTGTGCAACAAGGGCCTTTCAGAAACTTCCTGTATGCTTGACTTTTATTCTGACAGCTGAACGGATATCTCCAGAGCTTCCGGTGTGTCAGACTTTTATTCTGACAGAAGCTCCCGGATGCCGCCTCCGCTTCCGGCCTCTGGCTCGGCGTGTCTGTGAGTTGTTTGCGGGACTTGGGCGGCAGTTCGTCGGCTTCAGGGAACATGAGCGACTCGGGCCTGTCGGACGAAGCGGCGGCGGCGGCCTGCAAGGACGGAGCGCCGGTCACCAAGGTAGCGCCGGGCCTGCGCCCTTTATCGGACACTCCGTCGGTCCTCCGGGTCTCTGCCGCTCGGCCGTCCCGCTGCTCTCGCCCTGTTCGCGGCTGCATGCCGCCCCGGTAGCCGGTCTGTGGAGGGAAGCCGAACCTGAACCAGACTGACAGAGCCGGGGCGGCTCGGTTCGGAGAGCCTGGCCGCTCGGTTCGGTTCGATTCGGAGAGCCTGGCCGCTCGGTTCGGTTCGGTTCGGTTCGGAGAGCCGGGCCGCTCGGTTCGGTTCGGTTCGGAGAGCCGGGCTTCAGGACGCGGATTCATCTCAGAGGGAACCACTGAGTTTTCTGTCTCAAACTGCTAAACAGTGAAACTGAAGGAGGACAGGATAGAGAAGGTTGATTCATGGCGAGAGACGTTAGTCAGCGCCGTTAAAGAGAGTCAGGCAGTGGAAGCGAAGCTGAAATCTTCAAATCCTGTTGCACGCCCTCAAAGTTGGAGTAAAACGAGCTGAACAATGTGTCTGACGGTCCGGAGGTTCTCTGTGTGTCCTGCTCCTCCCTCCGTCACCATGGTTACCTGGTGGTTTTTACTTGGGAATCATTCACAAAGTGTTCTCCTTCCTGTTAGCGGAGCAGTAAATCAGATTTAATGTCCAGTTCATTCTCCTGGATTGAAAAGCTGCAGGCTGTGAAGGTTCTGATTGGACAGGAGGAGGAAGTGATGTTTTTACGTCTACAGGAAGTAGCAACCTCCACTTCCTGCTGTTTTCTTTTTCTTGATGAAGAACTTTGGCAGCACAGCTTTAAAGAGCTTCGCACGTTCATTCTGCTGTCCTCCACTCTTCATTACATCCGTCTCTTCTAAAGCGTCAATGAACAACTCGTCTCGGTTCGAGCGCTCGGCTTGCTTTGGGCGGCCATCTTGGAATCTGTGCGATGGCGAGGGGACGGCAGAAGGAACGTAAAGCTGAGTGACGGCGGAGATATTCAGTTTGATGAACCTATTTGGATTGGACTTTAATTTGAAATCTTTTTAATTTGTATTCAGGTGTTTACAAGACCATTTTAAAATGGAATAAACTTTTATTCTGAAATCACGATGAATTAAAGCTGTCACGTAAAAACGGCCAGGGTGTGTGTGATGAACTGTCCTCCTGGGGTTGGACCAGCTGGACTCGTTGGAACGGTTCCAGACTGAGTGGAACCTCTGCCCTCTGCTCTGTGAGACGGATGTGTGAACCAACAGCTGGGAGTCAGACATCTTCAAATATAGACACACACACACACACACACACACACACACGATGTGAGCGGAGCGATGCTCCTGTCCTGTCAGGAGCTGAACCAGGACTGGGCGAGTGTGTGTTCCAGTCACCACCGTCCCTTATCACTGACTGCACGGCTTCACTTTTACTTTGAAGGAGTTCCACTTGTTGTGAAGGTCTGTGAGTGTTTCCTCTGGAGGACGGAATGTGTCGACACCTGAGTGAGATGTGGAGAGGTCAGAGTTCACCGCTCTTCTCAGAATACAGCAGCGTGGAGTGTGTGTGTGTGTGTGTGTGTGTGTGTGTGTGTGTGTGTGTGTGTGTGTGTGTGTGTGTGTGTGTGTGTGTGTGTGTGTGTGTGTGTGTGTGTGTGTGTGTGTGTGTGTGTGTGTGTTCACACAGCAGCTCCTCACCACTCTGCACAGCTCAGGGTGTTTGATGGTCACAGCAGATAGAGGTCGAGGACCAGGTCTAGCCCCAGGTCCAGGTCTATGTCCATGTGCAGGTCCAGGGGTCAGTCAGTGTTTTCCCAGCACATCCAGGCTGGTAGTGAACTGCCATGTTTCCACTGTGTGGAATACAGTATGGTCATGTAATGATAATAATAATGATAATAATAATAATGATGCAGTGGTTTCATACAGCGCTGTTCTGGACACTCAAAGACGCTTCACACTGCATTCTTCATCCTCTGCTCACTGGGTGGAGCTGAGCTGCTGCTGTGGCCACAGCTGCCCTGGGGGGGGCAGACTGACGCCATCGGCCCCTCCCACCTCCAACCACTCACTCTCACACAGGGTTTGCGCTATAAAAAAATGGCACCGGCCAGCGTGACCAGCAGGTTTTCAATTTACCAGACAAGTGCTTGACTTCCCGGTCAAATATTATTGGGGGGGTACACTTTTCAAAGGGCCCCGCTCTCGCTTGTCAAATTTTGTGTTCTAAACTTCAATAGAACGGGAGCGGAATTTCTTCAAAGATTTGACCAAAGATCAGGACATATATATCAAGTCTACTCACCTGTACAGCAAGCCTGTAAAAAAATCTATTCCTGTTATTAAGTGACAAAGCCATTTAAAAACATAAATAATTTGGTCCTAGAAATATTTGTTCTATTTTCAAAGTAAAGTTGTGTAACACCCTGAGTGGACTGTTTACAAAAACTGATGCGTGAATGAGTGAGGAGTCAGACGGCGGCGTCCCGGTCAGCTCCCCAGTAGTGACGGTCGGATCGGCACCGTGACAGCGACTCACCTGGCTCTGCAGCTCTGACCCTTTCTCCTCTCAACTACTTTGTTCAGTAAAAAAGTCTTTAAGTTTCGCCTGTTTCCACACGTGTCTCCCGCTGTATTGTTGTTGTGCTGCGCGCTTTGTCGGAGTAATGAAACACTGCTGCAAGTTTAGTTCCGCCTGAAAAAAAGAGTTTTTTTATATATATAAACCAGGCTTATTAATAAAAGTAAAAATTCGGGGTTTTATTGTTGTTGTTTTTTTTTATATATAAAATGAGGTGGAAACTGCCTTTTTTAAATTCAAACTTTGCTTGGATTGAATATTCAAATAAAAATTGAGCTTGGAGGGAATATTTTTCACCGGACATTTTGACCGGTGGTGTTAAAATATGTCGGACTTTTACCGGTCAAAGTCCAGTAATCACCGGATAACGGAAACCCAGCTCTCACACTACTTTCATACTTAGGCAAGGTGGGTGAAGTGTCTTGCCCGAGGACACAACGACAGTTTTACGCCTGCGGGAGTAGGGATTGAACCGCCAACCTTCCCGCTATGAGACGACCCACTCTGAGCTACTGTCGCCCCATGTGATCATACAAGGGGTACCCACACGAAACCGGAATTTGGTCAGAAAACAATAATAATAATGAGTTTCGACTTCTGGCCGTCAGATGTGCTGCAGGTAAGCCTCGTGCACATCTGTGAGAAATCTGAGCTCCCAGAGTGACGCTGACGCCTGTCAGGCGCTATTTATAGCAACACAGTGCAGCGGCGGTCTGCGATTTTTCCAAAATGGCGACATTGACTGTGAAGCCAGAGCAGCACAAACATTAAATTCTGCTTTTTGCTGGAAAAACAGCAGCAGAAACACTCAGCTTGTTGCAGCAAGCCTACAAGGATGCTGCTCTGGGGAAGACTCAGGTCCATGAGTGGTCCGGGGGTCTGAGAAGGGCCAGATGTCGGCGCGTCAGGTCCGCTCAGCCGTGAAAACAATGCTGAGCTGCTTCTTGGCTGTCCAGGGTCTCGTCCACAGCGAGTCCGTCCCTCCAGGTCAGACTGTAAACCAGGACTACTACAGGAAGTCCTCAGACGCTCCGTGAGGATGTGAGGAGGAAGCAGAGCGTCGTGGCGGAGTGGAGCCGGTTGATCCACCACCACAGAGCGCCAGCGGACACGGCGCTGCGCCTCACGCAGTTTCTGGAGAAGAATGAGATGAATCTCCTCTCCCATCCGCCTGATTCTCCAGATGAAGCCTCCAGTGACTTTTTCTTGTTCCCCAAGTTGAAGAAGCAGCTGAAGGGACAGCGGTTTGCAGATGTGGAGGAGGGGACAGAAAAATCACAGCCGGTCCTGAATGACACAATTACACACAAGTCTGACGACGCATTGGTGAAGTGGGAGGCACGGCTGGAGCGCTGCATTAATGTGGATGGAGATTATTTTGAAGGCGACGGTGATGTTTTATTTTGAAATGTCAGAAATAAAAAGTTACAGTCAAATTCCAGGGACTTTTGGGTACGCCCTCGTATCTGTCCAATCAGAACGGGTCCTGTTGGTCATTTTGATTCAGGTGTTCAACAATGTTCAAAGTGTGTTTTCCTAATTCAACCCGGGTCCTGAGCTTCGGTCAGTCCACTGGGGTTGTCATAGTAACCATGAAAATGAGTTACCAGGCTATGAAGAAGCCCACCGCAGTGCATTGTGGTCCACCGTCACCTGACCTCTCCACGGTATGGGGCAGAACGCAGCTGGTACCTTACAACCAATCGGCTTCCTCCGCCTCCAGAGGGCGGGGCCACCCTGGAGCCTCCTGCAGGCCCTGAGGACACGGTCCTGTTAGAGCCTGGGGACAGACGGCGCTGTTCTGTCTGGTCTTGGTGATTTTCTCTGGGTTCTCGCATGCTCCTGAGCTTCAGACAGTATTCCACGCATCCTCGTCACAATCCTCAGTGCAGCTCCAGAAATCCCAGACTCCTGATGGATGATCACTGGCCTGCCCCCGCCCTGTGGGGGGGGGGTTCAGGAATGCTCCAGACCCCGTCTGCCAGCGTTCCCTGTGAAAACCAAACCTCACCACGGGTCTTCGTTAATTCTGGCCGCTGCCTGAGCACCTCAGGGCCCCGAGGGTCCATATGGTAAAAACAGATCAGCTGAAGAAGGAGCGAGAACGTCAAGACGTTCAAAAACTAACAGGAGAACCTTAAAATCCATCCTGAAGCAGACAGGAAGCCAATGCAGCGACTGAAAAACCAGTGTAATGTGGCCCCGCCCCCCGGTCCTTCTCAGCACTACGCTGAGTTTTGTAATAATTGTCATTTCATTCATTTCATTTCTTTTATTCTTTTCCATGGGAATGCAAGAAGAGAAAAGAACATCAACAAATGGATACAATTTATAAGAACACAAAATACACACATCCCACGTACCAGAGCAGGAGTAGGATGAAGAGAAGTCTTTTTAACTGCCACCCCAGTCTTTTTTCCAAACTCAAACAAGAAAACAAAAAACCTCCGACGGCCACAATCAATCTATAAATCAATCACATCATTATTGTTGCTCCTTTGCATAAAAGTTAAATATTTTTTCTTTAAACTTACATTTAAACTGCAAAATGTTTGAACTTTGTTTCACAACTTTTTCCAAAGAATTCCTTTTTTTTACACCTGCGACAGAAACACACATTCCTTTCAGAGTCGTTCTTGCAGAATTATGTTTAAAATCAAGATTTGTTCTACTTGTTCACTGTTCAAAATAAAAAGTGTTTGCAAACCACAAGGTGGCAGGAATCTTTGCTTTACACATGACTGTTAATGTTTGTGCATCAATTAAATCCTTAATTTTAATAGTCCTGACTTCAGAAATAGTTTTGTTGATGCTCTTTTGGAGCAACTTTATTAATTATTCTAAGAGCCCTCTTTTGAAAAATAACTAAAGGTAATAGATGAGTAGGATATACATTACCCCAAACCTCCAAACAATATATCAAATATGGTCAAATTAAAGAACAGTATAATATTCTCAATGCATTATAATTTAACAAATGCTTAACTTTACTCATCACACCTATATTTCTACATATTTTCTTCTTTACGTGTCCAATATGTGACTTCCATTTCAACTTGTCATCAATGAATACTCCTAAAAACTTAAATTCAGACACTCTTTCTATACAATTTCCATTTAAATTCAAGTTTACAATTTCTGAACTTTTTTGATTTGAAAACAACAAACTTTGTTTTACTTAAATTTAACAATAATTTATTTTTATTAAGCCATTTCTGAAGCAGGACCATTTCTTCCTCAATCGTTTTTATTAATGTTTTTAAATTATTTCCAGACACAAAAAATTTTGTGTCATCTGCAAAAAGGACAAAGCGCAACACTTTTGAAAATTCACAGAGGTCATTAATATATAAAATAAAAAGTTTGGGGCCTAATACTGAGCCTTGTGGAACTCCACACTGAATTGTTTGTAGTTTAGATTGATAACCTCCAAATTCAACATATTGTTGTCTATTTTTTAAGTAACTAGCGACCCAATGTAATGCAATGCCTGTAATTCCATATTTCTGTAGTTTGGATATCATTATTCCATGGTCCAGCGTATCAAATGCTTTTTTAAGATCAATAAAAACTCCAGTTGTGTGATTCCTGTTAGCTAATTGTGTAGTAATGTCCTCTGTGATTTTCAATAATGCCAAAGCTGTTGAGTGACGACTCCGAGAGCCAAACTGATTTTCATGTAACAACAAATGTTTTTCAATAAAATAATCAAGTTTTTTAACAAACAGCTTCTCCAAAATGTTTGAAAATTGAGACAGTAAAGATATTGGCCTATAATTTGTAAGACATGTCTTTCACCTGATTTAAAGAGAGGAATAACCTTGGCTACCTTCATCTTCTCTGGGAACACCCCTGTACTGAATGACTAATTAAATATGTAGGTTAGTGGACTTAATATGCAATGTATACTTTCTTTAATAATGAACATGTAGACCATCACTATCACATGATTTTTTTACTTTTTAGTTTTGAAACTGTTGCTATCACTTCATTCTCATCAATTTCACCTCGATACAGAGGCTGCAGGACTCTGCTCTCACTGTTGGAACTTATCTTATCATCGTCTGGAGGAATTGATTTTGCAAGGTTTGGGCCTACATGTCACAAAAAAAGAATTAAATTCATGTGCCATTTTCTCTGCATGAATTTCCACATTTTGTTCATTTATTAAATAAGAAGGTTGACAAATAGTCATTTTGCTGTAGGTTTGAAATCCTTTTTTTTTTTTTTTTTTCCCCACACCAGAGAGCAAGGCATTACAGTAATCTCACCAACACTTACAGGCAATAAAAGCATGGCGCCTCCTGCTGGCCTGAAAAAGAAACGGACGACACTGGCTATATTCTGAAGATGATAAAAACCAATCTGAGTTATATTTTTAATATGTGGAATAAAATTCAGCTCAGAGTTGAGAATTGCTCCCAGGGTTTTAACAAATTGTTCGGGTTTAAAACCTCGTAGTTCAGGTAAAGTTTTCTCTCTCTGGCCTTCGGGACTGATAACTAAAACCTGTTTTTTCCTGGTTGAGCTGCAGGAAATTCACTGACATCCATGACTTCATGTCTGAGATACTGTTAAGAATACTGTTAAAAATGGTTTCTGTTTGGCTGTTCTACTCAGCTGTTCATCGCCGTGTCTCTGGATGAGTCAGGACCCTGAGTCATCCAGAGGCACGGCGATGAACAGCCGAGTATCATCAGTGTAACTATGGAAACTGCTGAACAGCTGAGTATCATCGGAGTAACCATGGAAACTGATGCCGTGTCTCCTGATGACGTCCCCAAGAGGAAGCATGTAAAGGTTAAAAATAATGAGACCTAAGATTGAGCCTTGGGGAACTCCACATCTAATTTCATGGGTTCCTGAGGAACATGTATCCATACTGACGTAAAAACATGGATCTGTGAGAAAAGAACTGAACCAGTTAAAGCTGGTGTCCGGAGTTTCCATTCGTTTCCAACGTATGTATCATTTTTCAACAGAGCTTCAATGTGTCAGTCTGGTTCCATACTACAATATATTAGCATAAAGCAATATAAACATTTATTTATGAGCCCCGCCTTCGTCTCATAGACCCCCATGTTATCCGAAAAAGCGCCGGTCAGCTTCAGCCAATAGATTTCGAGCTTCCGCCTTGTCGTGCCGTCAAAGTGTGGAGCAGCCAGAGAGCACGTCGCTCGCCCAGCAGAGGAGAGTTTGCTCTGCAGCAGATATATCCACTGTCTGCTGAACATCCACCGGAAACAGCTCAACATGGAGGATGCTGCAGGACTCAGAGGCTCTCATTTTCACCCGACAAATACTTCGCGTGCACAATTAAAGGGGCGTGGCTTGGTCGCTCATGAAAGCAGAGGGAGGGCGGAGCCTCCAGACGTTGGATTAAAAAAAACCTCTCTCTTTCAAAACTCCGGACACGAGCTTTAAGAACAGTACCAGAGAGGCCCACCAGGTGGCTCAGCCACTTTATTAAAATGTGGTGGTCTACGATGTGGAACTCAGGTCCAGTAGAACCAACACTGGCCCAGTTTACATGGTGTTTTTTCAATCCGATTGTAAACAATCGTATTAAAGGAGTGTATTCATGTACAGCGTACTAAGCGATCCACGATGAATCCTCGTTCACCAGGACCCTGGTGAACGAGGATTATACGGCATCCTGTGACATGAGGACAGAGTCTCACGAGGACCTTCCAGTCTTCCTCTCTGCAGCAGCAGTCCTCAGACCCAGCAGAGAGTTTTATCTGCTGATCTCTCCTCAGATAATGTCCCAACATCTCCATGATACCTGCTGAAGGAGCGCTGCTCCCTGGCCGGAGCGCCGCCGCCGAGCGCCACGTCTCGGTGTGAGCTCTGCTCCATGCCGATGTTTCTAATTAACTGGTGCCTGTGTTAACTTGTGACCAACAGGCTGAAACATGTAGACGTTCTGGAGAACGTCGGCTATCGACAGTTACAGTGAGTGTGTAGGTTTACAGTCTTTAGTGAGTCTTACTTTAACAACTGCTGTAATCAGAAGGTGTTCACACAGACCTCCACCGTCATTCGTTAACACGGGAACCAGTTAATCCATAACACCAGCCAGCGATCGCTCGTATTCTGCTACGGAGCTCTTTATACAACTCACTGTTGCTCGATTTGCTGTCCTTCTCGCCTCTCCAATGTTTTTTCTGTCGGGGGTTTTTATTAAAAAAGTGTTTTTCCACCACCGTGGCGTTCTCTGCTGGTTTTCTGACTGTGCTGCTTCCCTTACTGACACGTCACATGTTACTACGTACGAGGGAACGCATGCGCAGAACAAACACTCCCCTGTTTAATCCACTCCGCTGTCAGGCGCGTTTGTAAGGGACACGGAGCGGACTGTCGATTGGAGTAGACCACCTTGTACAGTCGGCTCCAAAATACAGTCCGCTCCGAGTGAAGCGGATCCACTCGGTGTTCACAAGATGCATTTACAATCCACTCCACGTATAATCAGCTTATACGTGGTGATGTAAATGTGCCCACTGTGACTTTTTGGAATCTAAGTTCCACCAGATGTCTTTTAAAATCTCTCAAAGGGCCGTCTCGGTGCTGTGGTTCACTCTAAAACCAGACCAATGTCCTTCTAAAATGCTATTTCTGATTAAGAAGTCTTTCACTTGGTTAAAAACCAGCCTTTCTAAAACTGCACTTTAAAACAGTCAGCTGGATTCAGTCTGTAGTTATTAGGAACGTTGGGTTCTAAATTGCTCTTCTTCAGAAGGGGCTTCACCACCGCCGTTTTAAAGGAAGACACCCGTCTGAAGAGAGCAGTTCGTGAAATGTAACAACTGTTCCTCAAAGAACCACAAAAAGACATTACAGTGGTGGGAATGGGATCCAGAAGGCAGGTTGTTGGTTTAACTTGGAGAAAACTGGACCAGGAGTCCTTCATCACCCAGGTCCAGACTGTCCAGTGTGTCCTCAGACATGGACAACGGTTCAGCTGTGTCCATGTTGGGGTAAAAGACCGGACCTGATGTCCATGACTTTAGTTCTGAAGTGGTCTGCACAGTTCTCACAGAGAGCGTCTGCCGGAGCCTGAAAAGCTTTATCATTAAAATTAGTGCCTGTTAAAGTGTTGAAGATGGAGAAGAGGAACCGGGGTTGTCTTTATCCTCTGAGATCAGTTTGGAGAAGTGGGAAGTTCGCACCGTTTGACTGAGTTATCATACGTTTGGAGTAGTAGTTGTAAGATCTCGTACTGAGCAGTGAATTCAGATTCCCTCCATCTCCTCTCAGCTCTCCTGCAGCTTCTTTTTAACGTTCTGACGGTGTTGCTGTTTCTCCATGGAGGAATGGGTTTCCTCTTTATTGGTTTGTTGTTTTCAAACCCATTGGAGGAAAAAAAAAAAAACACCCATGTAAACAGGGCCTGCGGTTCTGCTGTTGGGATCCCCAACCATGGCCATGGACCGGTACCGGGCCACGGATCATTTGGCACCGGGCGGTCCTGACCTGCCGTCCTGCCAGTCCACGGTGGGGGACCGCTGAGAGTTCTGGTGTAAAGGGACCATAGATTTCAGTGTTTTCTTGAAATGGTTGCCGCCGGAACGCGATGTCAGACCGTGGACGAGTTCCTGCTTCCTCTCTGGAACCAGGCCTGTGAACCGAGGACCGCCGTGGAGAACGCCCTCCTTATCTCCCCCCTGCAGTCCGGCCAGTCTCTGGGCCTTCTGACAGCACTTCCTGTCAGACCGCTCCACTCGTCTGCAGCAGGTCCCACTGTGGGCCGTACCATCTGACCCCCCCCCCCCCCCCCCCCATCAGTTGGTACAGTCCAAACACACTATGCTCCTGGATCCTGGACCCTGTCTGTAATTTAACCTCTGGCTCTGGATGCTTCGCCCCGCTTGTCTTTACGGAACGGGCTTTAGGTTGAGATGTCCATGGAGCCTGTAGGGGACGAAGGACGTCCTCCTCTTGTTGTCTCTCGTCTTCAGTATGACGCCCCACTGGACTGTGGCTGTTCGGTCCTGACGTGTGCTTCCTGTCCCCCCAGGACTTCATGATGCAGCAGACCATGCTCCGGGTCAAGGATCCTGTCAAGTCTCTGGATTTCTACACCCGGATTCTGGGAATGACGTGAGCCTGATCTGTCTGGAGGTTCTAGCTGAAGACCAGCAGTCTGTTGACACTCTCTCTCTCTCTCTCTCTCTCTCTCTCTCTCTCTCTCTCTCTCTCTCTCTCTCTCTCTCTCTCTCTCCCCCCCCCCCCCCAGGCTCCTGCAGAAGTTCGACTTCCCGTCCATGCGGTTCTCGCTCTTCTTCCTGGGCTATGAGGACAAGAAGGAGATCCCAACGGACGTGAAGGAGCAGACGGCCTGGACGTTCTCCAGGAGAGCCACCATCGAGCTGACGCAGTGAGGCTCTCCGGGTGGTCTCCGGGTGGTCCCCGGGTGGTCCCCGGGTGGTCCCCGGGTGGTCTCCGGGTGGTCTCCGGGTGGTCTCCGGGTGGTCTCCGGGTGGTCCCCGGGTGGTCCCCGGGTGGTCTCCGGGTGGTCTCCGGGTGGTCTCCGGGTGGTCTCCGGGTGGTCTCCGGGTGGTCCCCGGGTGGTCCCCGGGTGGTCTCCGGGTGGTCTCCGGGTGGTCTCCGGGTGGTCTCCGGGTGGTCCCCGGGTGGTCCCCGGGTGGTCTCCGGGTGGTCTCCGTTCCGACCCTCTAACATGTCTGTCCCTGTCTTCCAGTAACTGGGGCTCCGAGTCCGATGAGAGTCAGTCTTACCACAACGGGAACTCTGATCCGCGGGGCTTCGGTGAGACTATCTGCTGCTAGTTCTGACGGGACTGGGACCAGGACTGGGACCAGGACTGGGACCAGGACTGGGACCGGGACTGGGACCAGGACTGGGACCGGGACTGGGACCAGGACAGGGACCAGGACTGGGACCGGGACTGGGACCAGGACTGGGACCAGGACTGGGACCGGGGACTGGGACCAGGACTGGGACCGGGGACTGGGACCAGGACTGGGACCGGGACTGGGACCAGGACAGGGACCAGGACTGGGACCGGGACTGGGACCAGGACTGGGACCAGGACTGGGACCGGGGACTGGGACCAGGACTGGGACCGGGGACTGGGACCGGGACTGGGACCGGGACTGGGACCGGGGACTGGGACCAGGACTGGGACCGGGGACTGGGACCGGGGACTGGGACGGGGACTGGGACCGGGACTGGGACTGGGACCGGGGACTGGGACTGGGACCGGGGACTGGGACCGGGACAGGGACCAGGACTGGGACCGGGACTGGGACTGGGACCGGGGACTGGGACCGGGACTGGGACCGGGACTGGGACCGGGGACTGGGACCGGGGACTGGGACCGGGGACTGGGACCGGGACTGGGACTGGGACCGGGGACTGGGACCGGGACAGGGACCAGGACTGGGACCGGGACTGGGACCAGGACAGGGACCGGGACTGGGACCGGGACTGGGACCAGGACTGGGACTGGGACCGGGACTGGGACCAGGACTGGGACCAGGACTGGGACTGGGACCCAGACCGTGCTGGCCTGGTTGTGACGGTCTGCTCTGACAGGACACATCGGGATCGCTGTGCCTGATGTTTATGCAGCCTGCAAGTTGTTCGAAGAACAGGAGGTGAAGTTCGTGAAGAAGCCAGATGATGGTGAGATGTTCTGGGTCACCTCACACACACACACACACACACACACACACACACACACACACACACACACACACACACACACACGCTCAGTCTTGTATTTCTATCCTTGTGGGGACCTTCCATTGACTCCCATTCATGTCTAGCCCCTAACCCTGACCCTTACCCTAACCCTAACCCACACCACAACAAAGCCTAACCCTAAAGAAATGTTTTTGCACTTTTACTTTTTTCAGTAACAACAACATGGTCAAGAAAACACTGTTTCTCCTACTTAGGACCGGAAAAAGGTCCCCACAAGGCACGTCGTTCCACGTTTTGCTATCCTTGTGGGGACATTTGGCCCCGACAAGGATAGAAATACAAGAACACACACACACACACACACACACACCCCTGCTGCAGCAGCAGTTGGGTTTACATTATAAACTAGAGATTCCGCTTCCTGATGCTGAGTTGTTACTAAATGCTGTCCAGCCTGCTGTGAGCTGCTCTCCATCTTCCTCCTGTAGTAATGTGCTGTCTTCTGCCTCTCTGCAGGTAAGATGAAGGGCCTGGCCTTCATTCAGGACCCCGATGGTTACTGGATCGAGATCCTGAGTCCGAACAACATGGTTTCCATCACCTCCGCCTGAGGCGTGTGCTTCAGGCTCTCCGGCTCTTCTCATTGGCCGAGCTGTGGAGTCGGCGCTCTCTCCTCAGTTTGAATGTGATGCGGGAAGCGGGCGGTATTACTATGTAATGAAAACAAAGCCACAGCGGAAAATAAATGGATCTTTGAGTTAAAAATCAAAAGTTTCCTCATTTTCTGTTTTTCTAGAATAAACGCTGAAATGTTGACGCTGCAGCATCACAGTGGAAAGAAACAGTCCTCATCTCTCTGTCTGCCGTCTGGACAGAACCGAACCACTGAAGTGATGGAACAGTGTTGGTCGAGACCGGTCAGGACAGAGGAGCCAGAGGAACACACACACACACACACACACACACACACACACACACACACACACACACACACACACAGTCGGTCGGTCCCTCCAGTGTTAAAGCTGTGTGTTAGTCATCACCGTATCGCCTCCTGTCAGGTGCACCGAGGCCAGAAGTCTTCCTGTGTTGTGAGGAGATGATACAAATTTGTGTGAAAGACAACAGAGGTCAAAGGTAAAAGGTCAGAGCAGGGTGTGTCCCTGAACTGTCCTGAGGACAAACAGCCTCGATGAGAGAGGAGGGTGGAAGAGTGTGAGGTTTGGTTTGAGCAGGAAGTGGTCCAGCAATGGGGGGGGGGGGGGGGCCTCTGGCAACCACGAGTGTCTGGGAAACTCTGCATTTGTTTGATTTTGTGACGCCATGAAACGCAGCAGAACAAATTAAAAAATGACTGAAACAGAACAGAACGGAATCTTCATGGTCCAAAAAACCAGACAGCATGGCGACAACATTCAGTGCATAGAGACTAAAAAAGGACAAGGAGGACATAAATACATGAGATTGACTGGAATAAAATGTACATAAAGACACAAACAACACCAGACCAGACACGTGACCAGCTGGAACGGTCAGGGTTCAGGTCGGCTGACTGCAGACTGGAGCCAAGGCTGTGCAGGATCATTTCTTCCATTCAGTAATTCTGGAACATGAACAACAGCTCAGTCTGTTCAGGCTTTTCTTGTCCTGTAGCGCCTCCCGGAGGCCCAGATCTATTTGTTATTTAATGCACAGAAGAATCTTAGTGGACAAATTAGTTTAAAAGTAAAAACGGTAACACTTTACTTTAAGCACCCGGTATAACACATTATAAGTAGTTATAAACACTCATAAATGATCACAATGCTTTATAACCCTCTATACAGCATCGGGTTAGGGTCAGGGTTAGGGTCAGGGTTAGGGTCAGGGTTCGGTCCTGATGTTATAAAGCATTGTGATCATTTATGAGTGTTTATAACTGTAGCTATACAGTGCTATAATGTACTTATAATGTGTTATACAGGGGGGCTTCAAGGAGAGTGTTACCATAAAAACTTCATCCTGAAAGAAAAAAAAATCCAGTTCATGACACACATCAACTCCCTTCCGGGTCGCAGTCAGAGTCCTTAGCAACCAGCATAGCAACCAGCACAGTGACCGCTCTGCAGTGGAAACACGTAGAAATGAAAAAACTGCAGATCACATCCATAAACGTGTGAAACCATGAAGATAAAGTGAGTATTTCACTCTAGAGAAGCATTGTGTAAATTACAATACAGAGATTTCTCTATTCTATTGTTTTTATTGTGGTTCATCATTTGATCTGTTTCAGAAACTACTTTAATAATAATAATGATGCATTGGTGTTGCGTTGGACATCTCTGCTCCAGTCTCTTTCACCGGTTGCCAAAGAAAAGTTCATTATTCCCATGAGAGAAGAGACGGACCTCCATGTTTCTTTCATCTGGGAACTCACACAGACTGGATTTATTTACGCATATAAAAAAAGGCGTCTCAGTGCACGCAGGCACACGTGATGATGTCACTGCGTCAGCTAGAACGTGGCTTTGCTGCATGTATTTTCAAAAATAAACTTAACACTCCCACTCAAAGACGTGTGGAGCTTACTGTGGTGATAAACAAAAATAAATATACAAACTGAAAAACATTTCAGGGGTAAGGAGAGTTTCAAAAACAAAAACAAAACAAACAAAAACTTGAAACATTTCCATCTTTCAGTTCACATCACTCTCCAAATAAATACCTTCTGAACTTCTCCAACTTAGCCTTTGTCACTGGCTTGGTAAAGACATCAGCCACCATGTTTGTAGTACAGCAGTACTCAGTACTCAGCAGTACATCTTCCCTTCTGTGTGTGCAGACCGAACAAAGTGATATTTTATATCAATGTGTTTGCTTCTCTGTCTGCATACTGGGCTTTTGGAGAGAGCGATTGCTCCCTGGTTGTCCTCGTATATCCTGACTGGTACATGCTGATTTTCACTATCCATCCCTTTAAGTAGTTGTACAAGATACATACTCTGTAGTAGTAGTAGTAGTAGTAGTAGTAGATTTATTCGGTCAGTATGGAAAAAGAATAAACATTGTAACAATTGTGTACGATGATGGCATCATCATCATCATCATCATCATCATCATCATCATCGTCGTCTCCATCCACATAAGTTATTATCATCAGCATCAATAACAACAACTCATCAAAATCATCAACTACATCATCCTGTGACCGAAGGGTTCAGGCTGAGGTCAAAACTGATTTTGCCTAACCCTTTTCAACCAAAACAAAATTTTCCATATTTCATAGGAGAAAAGGAATAAAAGAGAAAAAAAAACGTAGGCAAAAGACAAAGACAAGAAAAGACAAACAAACGGGAGAAGAGAAAACCAGGCTAATATCTATCGATATCATTTACAAGATAAGAGGAGTCCATTCAAAATCATTTTGGTTATTTTAGTTTATTTTCCCTGGGATTGATATTTTTCAGGAGTTTATCTTTTCAACTGCTTTTTAAATACTTTCAAGGTCTTGCATGTTTTTATACCCTCATCAAGTTCGTTCCACTCCCATTACTGAGATACATTTGCATTTTTTATTTGTTCTTACCCTATTTTGTTTTTTTTAAAATGCAAGAGCCCCTAAGATTAGAACAATTCTTTCTATGTTCGAACATACTTTGAATGCAGTTTGGAAGATTATTATAGTATGCTTTGTAAATGACAGCTAATGTATTTAGATCAATAATGTCATATATTTTTAATGTTTTTAACGCCACAAAAATGGGATTGGATGGTGCATAAAAATCAGCGTGACTAACAATACTAACTGCCTTTTTTTGGAGTAAAAATACAGGGTTAATATTGACACTATAATTATTTCCCCATATTTCTGCCCCATAGGTAGGATATGGAAGGACTAGGGAATTGTATAATAACATAAGTGAGTTTTTATTTAATACTGATTTCATTTTTCCTATTACACCAACATTTTTTGCTAATTTTGACTTTATAGTATGTATATGTTGCTTCCAACAGAGTTAATCATCGACTGTAATGCCTAGAAAGTTACTGGCCTGCACACGCTCAATTGTTGATTCATTGACATTTAAATTGATGTTGCTCTTTATTGTCTTATTTCCAAAGATAATGTATTTGGTTTTACTCCGATTCATGGACAGCTTATTATTGTCAAAATATTCTTTAAGGAGTGTGAGCTCATGGGCCACTGTGGCCATGAGCCTGTGCAGGTCATTACCTGAGCAATAGAGACTCGTATCATCAGCATACAACAGGCACTTAGCATCATTTAATACATCAGGTGCGTCATTTATGTACAAATTGAAGAGTTTGGGACCCAGTAAAGAGCCTTGCGGAACTCCATGTGTCATGAGTTGTTTTTTTGAGTTGACGTCGTTATAGTGTACATATTGTTCTCTATCGCTGAGGTAACTGTTCAACCATGCAGCAGCAGTGCCCCTGATGCCGTCTCTTTGAAGCTTTTCCATGAGTAATACATGATCGATGGTGTCAAAGGCTTTACTTAAATCAATAAAAACACCTACAGTATATTCTTTGTTGTCCATTGCAGTGGCAATGTCTTCAACAAGAGTCATGACTGCCATTAGGGTTGACCCATCTGATCAAAATCCGAATTGCTGATCACTTGAGAAGACTGTATTTTTCAACAAATTTATCCATCCTATTAACAAATAATTTCTCCAGGATTTTAGAGAATTGGGACAGTAGGGACATTGGTCTGTAGTTAGTAAATGAGTGTTTATCACCGTTTTTATATATAGGGATTACTTTGGCTATTTTCATTTGTTGTGAAAAAATACCAGTGAGAAAAGATTGGTTACAAATATAGGTGAATGGTTTGACTACAAAATGAATTATATCTTTTATAAATGTCATGTCTATGCCACAGTGATCAGTTGATTTTTTATTCTTAAATTTATTTACAATGTCTATTATTTCCAATTCATCCACGTCTCTTAAAAAAAGAGAGTTTAAGGTGTGATTTTTAGTATTTCTGGATTCTACTTGTACATTCTTGGAGTGTTTGATTGTATCAACTAATAAGGGTCCAACATTTGCAAAAAAATCATTAAAGTCATTAGTAATGTCTTTGGAGTCCGTAATTTCATTATTATTATTAATAAAATAATGGGGAAATTCCTTTCTTTTCTTACCATTTTTGATTATACTATTTAATATTTTCCATGTTCCTCGAACATCATTTTGATGGTGCTCCAATAACTTGTGATAATATAATTTCTTGTTATTTCTGATTATACTGATCAACTTAATTTGTTCAAATCAACGATATAAAATCTAAAAATGGAAACGTAACTTGTGGGGTTCCTCAAGGATCCGTCCTTGGACCAGTACTCTTTCTTCTTTATATCAATGACATTGACGCTGCTTCCAGCTTATTGAAATGCATCTTGTTTGCGGATGATACTACTTTGTATTATGCTGGAGACAATATAAATGAAGTATTAGAAATTGTGGAAAAAGAGTTTCAGAATGTTATAAAATGGTTCAACGCTAACAAACTATCTTTGAACATCAGTAAGACCAAATATATGATTTTCAGTTACAGAAGGAAAGACGTTGACACAACACTGACAGTGGAAGGTATAGAGATCAAAAGAACAAAGGAAATGAAGTTCTTAGGTGTATTGCTGGATGAACAACTAACATGGAAATCCCATATAGAGCACATTAAAACTAAGATTTCTCAAACCATTGCTGTTCTGTACAAATTGAAAGAGTCACTTCACAATAATTCTTTGTTTCTGTTGTACAGTTCATTGATTATACCATATCTGACCTACTGCGTTGAAGTCTGGGGAAATGCTTGTAAGACCTACATTGAACCACTCTTCCTCTTACAGAAACGAGCGATTCGTGTGGTGAATGGAAGTGGTTACAGAGACCACACTAACCCAATATTTATAAAATTGAAATCCTTAAAAATTAAAGAATTGGTAGAACTCAACCTTCTTAAAACAATGTATAAAGCTCCCCGGAAAAAGTTACCATTTAATTTACAGAATAGATTTGCAAAGCGAGACAGTCAATATAGATTAAGAGGAACTGAAGTTTTCAAACGACCGGAATCAAGAACCAAATTGAAAGAAAGATGCATCACAACAAAAGGAATCCATTTATGGAATAAACTTGACAGTGAAATGAAGAGGTCTCAGTCCATTCACATCTTCAAGAAATGTTTAAAAGCACAGTTATTGGGAGGGAACGACTCTGTTTTAAAGAATGGTCAAACTTAGAATTGATTGTTTCTTTTGAAAATATTTCATTAAGGTTTTTTTTTTTGTTTTTTTTGTATTTACATTTTGGGAAATGGTTGTATTTGATCTGTAATTATTTGTGAAATGGTCGTATTGGTATTTTGATTTAGTGAAATGGTTGTATTGAATTTTGCATTTTTTTTGTGATATGTTAACAAATCTTGACAAATTGTCATTTATTTTATGTTGATAGGGGCAGACATCATAAGTCTCACTTCTTTCTGTTCCTTTTCATTTCTTGAATGAAACAAATAAAATCAATCAATCAATCAAAAAAAAAAAACTTATTTTTATATGTTTTATACCTCTGTTCAGTAACTTTAGTTCTATATTTTATGTATTGTCCGTAAAGATCATTTTTTTTCTTACAGGCATTTGCTGTGCCACGTGTGATCCATGGCTTTTCCGATTAAACTTTGTTTTTGACAATATGTTTTTTTAATGGACAATGTTTATCATATAGGTTAATTAGAATAGATTGAAAAACGTCATATGCTTGATCAGGGTGGGGGGTGGCGCAGACCTCCGCCCATGTTTGATCAGGCCGGTCTGCCTGAAGGGCAGCCACGGCTGCAGGTGTTCTGTGTCTCAATGCTTTGTGGGTTGCTGCTTGTGAGACGTGTGTCTTTGGTACAAGTTGATGAAAAATGCCGAAAATGGGTAAATGATCACTAACGTCAGCCACAAGTAAACCAGCTGTGATTTCTCTATCTATGTCGTTAGTGAAAATGTTATCTATCAAGGTGGCTGATTTCACTGAAATTCTACTGGTTTGAGGATCAGTGGAAAAAGATTGTCGGCATCCATTGTAGAAATGAAGTCAGATGTTTTTATACTATTATAAGGATTCAGAAGGCTGATATTAAAATCCCCACAGATAATCTTATTCTTATTTGCCTCCATAAACAGCTTCCCAATGTTTTGGTTCAATGTATCTGAACAAGAACCCGGCGTTCTGTACACACAGCTTACTTGGATTTTTTTATAGTCTTCAAGTTCAATTTCGACGCTTATTCATTCCATGATCCCTTCAATGGAGGTGGTTTTACTTTCAACCAACCTACTTCTCAAATTTGAGTCAACATACAAGGCAACCCCCCCCCCCCACTTCTTTTCCCATCTCTATTTAATATATATAATTCATATCCATTCAGTTTGACATCTAACCCTTTTTTGACCTCTACCCATGTCTCAGACAAAGCAATGACATTGAATTTTTTAAACTTATTAAGGAATGCTTTTATATCATTATAATTTTTGTAAAGGCTTCTACAGTTTATGTGTATAACTGTGAAGGCATTGTCTATTTTGAGCTTATTGAATTGTTCATTATTATAATACTTACAGCTGTTCATTGAGGGAGTAATATAATTGTTATCCAGGTCTACGTCAGAACCAAACTCATTGCTTTTGTAATCCATAGAATCAAGTGTGTCTAGTTGTAGATTGTCAGAGTGTGTGTAGATCACTAGTATATGGCTCATATTTATCATCATCAGTTATGTCAGAGTCACCCAAAATACCCCATGCATCATTTAGATTCTCATCACTGTTTGTTATCATACAGTATAATCGAGGTTGTTTACTATGAGATATACGATGATGAAATAGGATTCACACACACATCCACACACACAGTACAGACATACACCAAAGATTTCACAAGAACTTCCAAACACTGTGTGCTGGGAGTGTTCAGATGTCTTCAGTCTGTCAGAGAAAAAATCAACAAAAAATCCAATGGACCACTGACTTTCGACAAAAATCTTAATTTGCTGGAGTCTCATTTTTATATCGTTCAACAACAAAAAGGAGCAAGAGGAAAGGAATGTTCACAGCCTTCACAAAGTGACAGTTTTCCCAGCCAATGTGAAAAAACTAAAAATGGTAATGTGGTCCTCCATCCAGACTGTAAGTTTCTGCAGATGTCAGGTTTGGAAAGAATCTGTGGCATTACTCGCGCTGGTCGAGGTCTGTTAGTTCTCTTACCAGAATTACTGTGGCTTGTTCAGGGGTCCTTTCATTTGAATGAATACTTTACCATTCCTCGTCCACGCTGCTTTGATCTTGTTGTTTCTTTTCACAAGGCGAGCATTTCTTGCGATCTCAGCGATCTCCTTGGTGAGGTGTTCGTTCAGATAGACGTCTGAACCCTTTATTTCCTTCCCTGGCGTAGATTTTATGCTTGCGGTTGACGAAACGCAATATCACAGCAGGCTTTGTCTCGTCTCTCCTCGGGAGAGTGTGGCACGCCGCGATATGGTTCGCGTCCACGATGATGTCCTTTTCGGCTAGAAAACGCAGCACTTGCCTTTCCAGGGTTAGCAGATCGGCGGCGTCCGCGTCCTCGCTCACATTTCTTCCGTTCTCTGTCGCTCTCGCGTACGAGCGAGGTCTAACATCAAGCCCGGTGATAATCACATCCTCCATTCGAGTGTATTGCTCCAGATTGTCAATCCTCCTTTCAAGCTCGGCTATAGTTTTGTCCTTTTCCGCGATTGTTAGCTTGAGTTGTTTGACTTCATCGAACAGCTGCATGAGCTTGGTCAGCTGTTGAGTTACTTTCGTCAGCTCACCCGACATGCTGTCCAACGATTTACGGATTTCCTCCATTCCTCCGTCATTTTCATTCCCCTGTGCTTTCTTGGGTGGCATTATGTCGGTTTTCCATTAATTTTCGGTTTACACACGGCTTTGATTGCAGAAAACTTTGCTTTTGGTTTATCAGAACGCAGCGGTCTCACTGGGTGCCGCCATCATTCATTCAGCAGACACAGCACACTTCCTCCCCTCTCACTCTCCTGTGTAGTGGACGCCAGTGCAACATACTCAGCTTCGCAGGTGGATAGTGCCACTGTTGGCTGTTTCTTGCTCTTCCAGGATATAACTGGACCATTCTGACTTAAACTGAAACAATATCCAGTTGTGCTCTTCCTGTCATCCTTATCTGCTGCCCAATCAGCGTCACTATCCTTCAAGCTTCAGATGTTTTTCACTTTTCCTGTAGTGGAGTTTCTGAGCCATAGTACCTTTTAAGTACCTCATCACATGTTTGACTGCAGTCCAATGCTGCTGTTTTGGCTCTGCTAGGTGTTGTGAAAGTTTACTTACAACCCAGCTCAGATCAGGCCTGGTACATGTCATAATGTAGATCAAACTTCCTACCATCTCCCTGCATCCTGTTGGGTTAATCACTTCACCCTCGCTGTCAAAGTTTAACTCTTGTTCACAGGGTGTTGATCTTGGTTTACATTCTGACATTCCAAACTTTGCCAGCATCCTCTCGATGTGTTTCTTTTGAGTCATTCTGATCTCTCCCTTTCTCTGATCAAAGTTGACACCAAGGAAGTGTTTAAGTGGACCCATATCCTTCATCTTAAACCTTCGCTTCAACATTTCTTTCACATCACTGAGTAATTTGTTGTTACTCGCTGCAGTGATTAAGTCATCAACCCAAATTAACAGGATCACTTTTTCATTCTCAGACTTTCTGCTGTAGACACAATGATCAGCATCATTTTGTACAAATCCATTCTCTGTGAGATGATCGTGCAGTAACATGTTCCAGTTACGCCCGGATTGTTTTAGGCCATACAGTGACTTGTTGAGTTTGCACACCAAATGTTCACCTGTTTCTGATTTCACCTCAAAACCTTCCGGTTGCTCCATATACACTTCACAGTCCACTGGAGCGTGGAGGTAGGCAGTCTTCACATCCATGTGGTGCAGGATGAGATCCTCCTGTACAGCGACCTGCATGAGAGCTCCAACACAAGTCATGTTGGCAGTTGGGGAAAATGTCTCTTTGTAGTCGATCCCTTCCACTTGACCATATCCCTTTGCAACATACCTGGCTTTACAGGGCTCGGATCCTTCTGGGCTTTCTTTCATTGTCTATACCCAGCGGCCTCCCACTGCTTGTTTGCCCTTTGGCAGTGAGGTCAGAGTGAAAGTTTCATTTTCTGTCAGAGAGTTCATCTCCTCTTTCATGGCATCAGCCCACATTTTTGACCTCTCAGAGTCCATTGCTTCCTTGAATGTTTTAGGTGTGCCGTAGGCCACCCGGTACAAATAATCAATATTTCCCCCTTTGACATCATTACACTCAGCTTTACACTGGTACTCTTTTAAATACGCAGGTGCTTTTCTTTGCCTCTCGGGATACCTTCTTTCTCCCTCTTCTTTCTGAGCACTCTCAGTCCGAGCCACACCTGTTTCAACATTTTCCTCTACTCTGGACTCTTTACGCTCTTTAGGCCTTGATCCACAATCCTCTGTGGTGCATCTCCATAACACTCAATGTCACCCCTCATGTCACAACCTGTCTGAGTCTGGCTGTCAGTGCTGCATTTGGTGACGGTTTTTATTAGCCTGTGTTTTGAGATGTTTCCTGTTTCAGGGAAATACACATTATATGCTGCACTGTATTTGTCATAGCCAACAAAAATTCCCTTATCACATCTGGAATCCAGCTTCTTCTTGTCCTGTTTATATGCGTAGCATTCAGAGCCAAAAACCTTCATGTTTGATAAGTTCGGTGTTTTTCCTGTGAAAACACAGTAAGGTGTTTGTTGTGACACCTGTTACGGATCTGAGCTGCGGTTTGCACAGCATGTGTCCACAGATGCTTTGGGAGGTTACTCTCCAGTAACATGCATCGTGACATCTCAGATAAGGTTCTCCAACCCCTTTCTGCAGTTCCGTTTTGATGTGGTGAGTAGGGTGCACTTGTCTCGTGCCTTATCCCTTTACTCCTGAGTAAAGACTGAACTCCTGCCCGGTGAATTCTGTACCATTATCGGACCTGATGCATTTTATCTTTCCATGTGGAGCTACATCTGCAATGAACTTTTCTGTAGCTTTTGTTGTGCCACCTTTTGTTTTGATAAAGTAAGGAAAAATCATCCCACTGTAATCATCAGTAAATGATACAGCATACCTGTATCCATCTTTATCTGCTGGTTCAATGGGGCCACATAAGTCTGTGTGTACTCGCTCTGGCACTGTTGTGGCTTTAGCATCCGCCTGTCTGTTTCTGCCTTGTGTGAACTTGCCCTGTGTGCATATTTCACAGTTTTGATTGGTCTTGTCATGTTTCCCTTTTATCTTCATCCCTTCAACCACGTTTTCTAATTTTGCAACATCATCAAAATTGCAGTGACCCAGTATTTTATGTCACGTCTGGATATCATGACAACTAAACACTCCATCAACATGTTCAGCCTCTGCTGTGGTCAGGTAGTACAGCTTACCATCTTGAATTTTGTGCCATCTCTGTGGATCAACCAGTCATTGCCATCTTTGAAGTGGACCTCTGCTCCGTTGGCTGTGGCTGCTTTGACTGAAAAAATGTTTTGTGGAAACGATGGGATGTAGAGTACGGAGCCCCGGACATGACATGGTAAAAAAAAAATTAAATTGTGGCCACGAATTACTAATTCGTTCCCTCGAAATAATTAAATCATTCATATACTGAACAGTCCAGTAAAGTTAGCAGCATATTGACAGATACGGACTTTCAGTCTCAATAACTCTTTAACAAAACGTCAGTAACATACAAAGGGCGCTGCATCCCATCGTTGTGAGGTGGACAATATGCTACAAGCTCATTTTTATTAAAATGATCTGTTTATCCTTTCCTGCGTAATGCTCACGGAGGATCTCCAGAGCTTTCCTTCCGTCTCGTTTAGCGTCTCTCATGATCAGCGACAAACTCTTGTTGTCCAGGCATTGCACCAGCTCAGCATATGCCTCTCCGTTCTTTGCTTCATCTTCTTCGAGAGCCTCATAGTCATCAGCGGGTATCTGCGGGTCTTCCGTGATGACTTCTCTGAGGCCGCGCAGCTCCATGTGCGCGAGGAACCTCGTTTCCCAGAGCTCGTAACTTTTCTCCTCTCCATCAAACAAAAGTCTGAACCATCTTTGGCCTGCATGACTGGGCCCACAGCCTGTTGCATTGGACATCTCTGCTCCAGTCTCTTTCACCGGTTGCCAAAGAAAAGTTAATTATTTCCATGAGAGAAGACACGGACCTCCATGTTTCTTTCATCTGGGAACTCACACAGACTAGATTTATTTCTGCATATTAAAAAAAAAGCGTCTCAGTGCACGCAGGCACACGTGATGATGTCACTGCGTCAGCTAGAACGTGGCTTTGCTGCATGTATTTTCAAAAATAAACTTAACAATTGGTTTCATACAACGCTTTTCTGGACACTCAAAGACACTTCACACTGCATTCTTCATCCTCTCCACACTGGGTGGTGGTAAGCTGCTGCTGTAGCCACAGCTGCCCTGGGGGGGGCAGACTGACGCCATCGGCCCCTCCCACCTCCAACCATTCACTCTCACAACTTTCATACTAGGCAAGGTGGGTGAAGTGTCTTGCCCAAGGACACAGCGACAGTTTTACGCCTGCGGGAGCGGGGATCGAACCGCCAACCTTCCGGTTATAAGACGACCTGCTCTACCAACTGAGCTGCTGTCTCTCCAAACTTTTAAGATTTTCTTATATTTTGAAAATCAGACTTATTTAAAGCTCGGGTCGACGATCTTGGAAAACTAGCATGTAGCACGAATGTAGCGTCTCCCCAAGGCTCCGCCCAGCTCCCACCCACGTGCGGAAGCGCCGCGCTCACGGAGTTTGTGATCTCCTCCAATGTTATTAACCTTTCTGACTGCTGCACACAACGCGCATAGCAGCGCAGCGCGCCGCTCCGCTTCCTTCTATTTTTCACGCGAGCCGCGAGCGCCGAGAGCGCCTTGGCAACGCGCTCTGAACCAGGGCCAGTGCACGCCATTGAAATGTACGCACAGGGGGCTGGTAGAACGGCAAAGGGATTTGGTTGGTTCCTGAAGAGCGGTCCGCGCCTTACGATTGGTCGGAGTTTTTACTGTCCTTTGGCCGCTACAGTGGTCAGATTTTTTCCGCACCTTTTTCCGTCCACATAATGTATTGACTTCTCCCAGGGGGGAGGAGCATTTCACTCAGTATGACAAGAAGTGCTTTTGGACAACATCGTCTACCCGAGCTTTAATGCAGAGAATCATATCTGGTAAAATGTAACAATGAGGTGCAACTCACTCTGCTGGAAAAAAAAAGAAAAACAAAAACACCCTGTCAGTCCGTGACACCTCTGTGACACTATTAGAATGGCCTCTAGGAGGCGCTTGAGTTTAAAACATATCCCGTGGTTGTAATTTGAGTGTGAATTAATGACCACTGTGGTGGTTTGAGTTGGAGGGCTTGTTGGTCTTATTAGAACTGTCTGAGCTTGCATATCCATTGATTGATTGACTGAATGATTCAGTCTGATTTTGGCACTTCGTATTCAGCTTTTCTATTCATCTTTATTTATACAGCACCGCTTACAACACAGTGATTTCTAGCAGCTTTTACAGAGAAAACCCAACAGATCCACATGAGCAAGAAGAGAGTGTGGAAAGAAAAACTCTCTTTCAAAAGGAAGAACCCTGCAGAACCAGGCTCAGAGGAGAACCCTGCAGAACCAGGCTCAGAGGAGGAGAACCCTGCAGAACCAGGCTCAGAGGAGGAGAACCTGCAGAACCAGGATCAGAGGAGGAGAACCCTGCAGAACCAGGCTCAGAGGAGAACCCTGCAGAACCAGGCTCAGAGGAGAACCCTGCAGAACCAGGCTCAGAGGAGAACCCTGCAGAACCAGGCTCAGAGGAGGAGAACCCTGCAGAACCAGGCTCAGAGGAGAACCCTGCAGAACCAGGCTCAGAGGAGAACCCTGCAGAACCAGGCTCAGAGGAGGAGTACCCTGCAGAACCAGGCTCAGAGGAGAACCCTGCAGAACCAGGCTCAGAGGAGGAGAACCCTGCAGAACCAGGCTCAGAGGAGGAGAACCCTGCAGAACCAGGCTCAGAGGAGGAGAACCCTGCAGAACCAGGCTCAGAGGAGAACCCTGCAGAACCAGGCTCAGAGGAGGAGTACCCTGCAGAACCAGGCTCAGAGGAGGAGAACCCTGCAGAACCAGGCTCAGAGGAGGAGAACCCTGCAGAACCAGGCTCAGAGGAGAACCCTGCAGAACCAGGCTCAGAGGAGGAGAACCCTGCAGAACCAGGCTCAGAGGAGAACCCTGCAGAACCAGGCTCAGAGGAGGAGTACCCTGCAGAACCAGGCTCAGAGGAGGAGAACCCTGCAGAACCAGGATCAGAGGAGGAGGCTTTCTGCTGTTCCGGTTGGGGAAGGGGACAGAGAGAGAAAGAGAAGATAGGACAGACAGTTCCATTTCTTGTATCAACAAGTGAAGCAGAGCGGGGATCTGGTTCCACATGATGGCAGTCCGGGGTTCAGGAAACCACCTGCACCCACTGGGTCCAGGTCGTCTCATTCAGTCAGTGGATCAGCTGTTTTGATTGATGCTATTTGGATCTTGTTTTACTTCCCCATATTTTCCAATTTATTTTACAATTTTCACATCTTCGTTTTCTGAGCAGTCAGTTTGTTCACAGGATTTTTAACTTTGTGTTGGTGGGGTGTGGCTAGCAAGGATTGGACACAGCCCATGGTGCATTTGAGTCTTTGTTCACAAAAACCAGACAAATGTACACGCAACGTGGTCACAAAATTTGGTCTGCGACCGGACGTCCGCGGATCGGTCCACGTGGACCCTGACGGACAGCCAATCATGACTATTTTTACATCACAGGGACCAGTGCACAACGTGGACATGTGAGGCACAGACGAGGCTTTAGGAGAACTCAGCTCATGAGTCGTGGATGGGATGGATGTCTGACTCAGCGTTTTGCAGGATTATGGGTTGGGATCTTCACTGCTAAGCCTAAACACACCTCAGAGTGGGAGACAGACAGACAAGCCCACTATTTCCACATGCTTTGTTGATTTTGGTCATTACAAGGATAAACAGAGTTTTACTGGTTATTCCAGGTTTACAAAAAACTCAAGCCAGGAGACCTGGTTTCCTGTCAAAGCAACTTTTCTGTGGACAAAATGGACGTTGTTGGCTTACAATAACTGACTTGGAATCAAGATTTTTCCATGATTACATATTCTAAATAATAATGATGCATTGCTTTTATACAGCGCTTTTCAGGACACCCAAAGACGCTTTACATTGCATTCTTCGTTCTCTCCATACTGGGTGGTGGTAAGCTGCTGCTGGAGCCACAGCTGCCCTGGGGGGGGCAGACTGACGGAAGCGAGGCTGCCAGTCTGCGCCGTCGGCCCCTCCCACCACCAACCATTCACTCTCACAATTTTCATTCTAGGCAACGTGGGTGAAGTGTCTTGCCCAAGGACACAACGACAATTTTACGCCTGCGGGAGCGGGGATCAAACTGCCAACCTTCCGGTTATAAGACAACCTGCTCTACCAACTGAGCTGCTGTCGCCCCAAACTACTTTTATTTATATAAATATTGAGATGTGTTGTCATTTATAACACATCATTTATAGAACATAATAAAGCTGCATTCGTTCACAGTTTTATTGTCCTGTAGGAATAAATGTGCGTGTGTCTATCACACACTGTCAGCTGGAATCAGATCCAGAATCCTCAAGACCCTGAACACAAAAGAGGATCAATCAATCAATTAATCAATCAATCAAACTTTATTTCTGTAGCACTTTTCATGTTCATAAAAACAACACAAAATGGTAAAGAACAACAGAGCCGCACCTTCAATTAAGTTCACACGCACAAACACACGTAAGCACCCGGGTGTACACACACACACACACACACACACACACACACACACACACACACACACACACACACACACACAGGAGCCACACAGACACACCTGCGACACACCCCTCCTCCACACAGGGCTGTTGGGTGGCTGTTGTCCTGCTCACATGCTGCTGGCCTGACTGGCCACTGATTGGCCGGGAACAGACCGGGCCGGCGCATCGGTAAAACCAAGGAGTCTCCCTTTGGACAGTCCAGGCCTGGGTGTCACAGCACCTCAGCATGATCCAAAGTCCCGTACATCACCATGAATTCTTCTAATGAGGCCCATCTCTCACCCGACAGACTGCCACTCTCATCAGTCCCCTCCCCTCTGGGAAGCTCTCCTCCTGGACCACTCCCTCTCCCTCCAGTCATCAGGATGATGGCTATCAGCCACACACAGGGTCTCAACCCTCAGCAGGGACAAAGCTCCTGGTTCTCCCTGGATGTTCTCGCCTCCAGTAGAACTGAACACAGGAGTCTCCCTGTGAGTGACGTGTCCCTCCTCTGCTGCCGTTCCTTCATTGTTTCCTCTTTTACTCTTCCTTTGCTCTCTGATCAGCTATGCCTCCTGTTAGCACCTGCTTGCCAAGCTTATCCACTACTCCATGACGTTTTGAAGAACAGCTCAACAAATGCCAACTATCCAGACAGACTTATGATGAATTTGCTAAATTAACAGAGGCGTGATTGTCCAACTGAAAGAGGCCATAAAATGCAAAGTTCACTTTTTCGTGGTTTTCTAACAGTGTTCTGTGTCACAATGCCTGTACGTGAAGTCAAAGAAATGAAGGAATTCTTGCGTTTCTCTCTCCACTTTTTAGAGAATATGTGCTCAAACAACCAAACCAGAGATCTTCCCTGCACTACTTCACAGGGGGCATTAACCAATCCCAATCCAGGTGTTTGTGCTAATGAGTGTAAAAGCGAAATGATCAGCAAGTAGAAACATGTGTACATTTTGAAATGCTTTATTAAAGTTTTGAAAAGAGATAGAGAAGGAGAAGAAATCACACATTCTGCTCTCTCAATCATTGAGCATAAACAGAAAGATCTGTGGATGGTATAACTTCTTCTTAGTTAGAAGTAGCTAATTCAGGAAACAGATGGAGTGAACCAAATGAATCATGAATAACTCATATCAGAAGTGAGAACAATCAGCGTCAGCATCCTTAATAACAGCTGTAGAGCTTGTTGAGCTTCTGGATGTCCAGGGAGGACAGTCGGTTCCGCTGTCCAATGTTGACGTGTCTGTTTGGGATGGGGGTGATGGTTTCCATGTAGCCATCTATGGAGAATGCAGTTTTCCCGTAGTGCATGATGGAGCCGTAGTCATAGGAAACGCCCAGGTTGTTGGTGTCCTGCTTGTCAAAGTTGTAGGCGGATTGTGGTTGGATGTTCTGCCAGTTGATCCTGACGTATTGGTCGCGGTCGCTCCTGTTGTGCTCGTGCCTGAAGCCCAGAGCGTGGAGGACCTCGTGCTGGACGATGCCACGGTACATGCAGCCCTGTCTGTTGAGAGACAGCACCTGTCCCCCTCCCTGTTTACCCACAGAAGAGAAACATCCACCCTGGCTCTCGATTCGCAGGTAGTCCCTTTGGTGTGTCCTGGCGACAAAGCGGATGCAGCTCTTACTCTCGAAGGACTTCAGAGCGTTGTCGATGAGCTGTCTCTCCCCACCGCTGAACTGCCGGTTCACACTGTAGGCGATGGTCACCAGGCCGTCCTGGCCTTTATCCCACAAGCACCTGTTTCCCCAGCACTTCTGGGCATTTCTCGTTGAGGGAGGCAGCAGGTCTCCCTCCAGCAGGAACTCGTAGGTACCGTTGTTGGTGTTGAGGATCCTGGAGCTGATGTCCACAGACTCGTCTTCCGGGTCTCCTTCTTGCTCTTCGTCCTCCTGGAGAGGAACGGCCTGAGCGAGGCCCAGCAGCAGCAGCAGGAGGAGGCTGGCAGAGAGAGTCATCTTCAGAGGGGATCTCCTGTGGAGAGCTTCTGTGGAGAGGCTCCTCAAGTCTGGGTCTTATATACTCTCCTCTGCTGGAGGATTATGGGGTGGCGTCCACACTGTTTGTCCTAAATACACTACTTAAGGGAGGACTTCACAGACAAACCCACTCTATCCACACTCTCTGTTATCATGGATCATCTGGTCTCCGGACATTTTCTCTCATGTTGATGATGGAGAAAAATATTCAACATTCATTTTCATTGTAATTGTCTATTTCCGATATTTCAGGTCCTGAAAAGTAGGTTCATAAGATGTACATGAGGAAATGATGTGGGTGGAGTTGGATGTCAGACTGAATGCATTCTTGTAGGAACTGCTGGAAGATTCAGGGTTGGGGTCTTGACAAGCCTGAGTATCCCTCTGAACGCAGGACCCCACAGACCAGCCCACTTCTGCAAACATTCTTTGTCATCTCTGCTCATTAACCGGATAAACTGACAGTGCTGGGTTGGGTTCAGCTCAACACATCTTCTGATCCTCAGCCAACAGGACCTCAGGTAACCTGCCACACCAGCCTCAGAGGTGATGATCCATCAGTTAGAGCAGAGCCAAACCCTACATGCACACGCAGAAAATATACCTTCGACAAAATCCCCAGATTTCCTTCATGTTGACTTTCTTACCTCCCCTCTAAACAATGACATGGAATTTACAACAACTGTGACAAAACATACAAAGGCTGCAGAGGATTCTGGCATTGAGAATCAGGTGTGGCATCTTCTCCTGCAGATGGTTTGTTTCTGTGTAATGGAGGAAATAAAAATGTGCATTTTTTTTCAGTGGACGTTCTGCATAGGAGGCATCCTCAAATAATCACTTCACTGGTCTTGCACTACATCAGCAGGCACCAGCCTGGATCTTAAATCACCCGGCGCACTCTGGGCGACTCTGTGAGAAATGGATGCCCTCCCTGCTGAGTCCACAGTTTGCCTGATAGATTATGCTGCTTCAGATGCTATTGAATTGGTCCTGATAGAGCATCTGAATTGTCCGAGGAATGCTGTGAGCCAACGAGTGCAGCGTGAGCGCCTGGAGCACACGGCTCTGTTATCCCACGGCTCTGATGGGGAATCGGCAGCCTGTGGTTCTCAGTTCGGACAGTCTGCTGTCGTACTCATTTCTGAGGATTCAGATCACAAACTTGATCGACCTCTGAACCTGGCCTGCAATCAGGAAAAGTAAAGTCTGACTAAACATGACTGTTTTCATTTAAGTGTTTAAAGAATAGCTTTAAATGGCATCTTTCCACATGAGAGTAGATAACAGGAGAGTAACAGGTTCGGTCCGAGCACCTATACTCTTCACACAGAGCTTTACAAAGATGTGTTCACTGCTTTGCTTTTTATTGAATTCACAAATGTCACAGACTTGTCCTGTCCCGACTTGAGGCTTAATGGCATTTTCAGTTGTTTTCTGTGAATGTTCTACATGCTTCCTGTGGGGAAGATCATCAAGAAACGCTCCATTAACTTCCACTGTTACCCAGATGATACACAAATCTATCGATCAGTGAAACCAGATGGCACTGATCAATTCTCTTAAAGCAGTGTTTCTCAGACCTTTTCAGACCAAGGACCACTTCACAAAAAAACAAACAAACAAACAAACAGAAAAACACAGACCACCTAACTCAACATATATACAAAATCAAGAGGTTTGTTGAAGAGTCCAACAGCGTAATTCATATAACAGCTTGAGGATGGCGGCTTTTCAAATGACATTATTTTCTCACTCATTGTCTCTGTTGCCATCCTGATGGGCGGAATGGTGCTGCTGGTGCTCACACATCAGGAAAACAATGTCTGGCTCCAAACTGGAGAGTTTGAGTCTCATATCGTGGTCCACATCGATCCGGTTCCGGCTCTAATGATTATGATTTAAACTTCTAGAACCACCCAGAGGAGCCTGGGAGTTACTTTAGACCAGGACCAGAACCACTGAGAGGAACCTGGAGTTACTTTAGACCAGGACCAGAACCACTGAGAGGAACCTGGAGTTACTTTAGACCAGGACCAGAACCACTGAGAGGAACCTGGAGTTACTTTAGACCAGGACCAGAACCACTGAGAGGAACCTGGAGTTACTTTAGACCAGGACCAGAACCACTGAGAGGAACCTGGAGTTACTTTAGACCAGGACCAGAACCACTGAGAGGAACCTGGAGTTATCATGGACCAGAAGACTTCGCTCCCAAAGTACTGCTACCTTGAGGTTCCTCGGTCCTCTAACATTAGAACAGGCATGGAGTTCGGACTGTACCGAAAGAGTCAGGTGTGACTGTGGAGGAGGCTTTGATGGTTGCAGGAGAGCAGGCCGGGTTTGACTGCCTCCTTTATTCTTCATGCATGAATAAAGGTATTTCTGGAAGCGGAGCCGGCTGGTTGCTCAGCTGATTGAAGGTTTGGTGGAGGGGTCTCCCCTGTGTGCTCCATCCACCCAGACCACAGCGTCCGGTGTCCCACCGTTCACTCGTGAGGAACCCCTGGAGACAGAGCTGCGGAGGTTCAAGACGGTTCCTACATGGGGTTTGCCAGCGCAGGTCAGATGAAATTTAAAGCTACACTACCTGATTCTCTGGATTGGAACTGTAAACCACGCCCCCTTCTTCATGCCACTCTCACACAGCCCCTCCCTCTCCCTCTCCGGCACCTCCTCCGTGTGCGTGCACGAGATTCCTGGCTGCTTTCTGTTCAGAAGATGGTCACTATGATGACATTCGGCGAATAATGTTGCGATCCCCCCCCCACACACACACACACACACGGTGCGCATGTCGAATCACACATACTCGGGAGCTTTCCCGTTGCTCCAGACGGTTTATCTAACCCTTTATTAGAAATTATTTACAGAAAATGCAGCACATTCACTGTCAGTCTGTTTTTATTTAGTATCAAAGTTTATTTTGACTTTTTTTTTCTGTTTCTGAATCGCGGGTTCTGCGCCCGAGCGATTAGTGACTTTCACTTCCTTCTCCTCCCTCCAGACAGTCTGCTCTCTCCGTCCACCAGTTTTTCAGTGACTTTTTAAAGTGTCAGTGTGAAGAGCAGACGGAGCTCCAGCCTCATAGCTTCACACAGTCACTTGTCAAAGTGGCGCCAGACGTGTTTTGTTCGCTGCGGCGCTCTGGTTCCCCGGCCGCTCGCGCTGCACTGTTTGTGGAGGAAGCCGGGGGCGGGCTTTGCCTGTGCTGACCCCGCCCCTCCTCACCTCGACATTTGATTGGCGGATCAGGACCCGGTCCGGGCAAAGACAAAGTGACTTCGTCTTCCGGGCTTCGCCAGGATAAAATGCTTATTTCTAAGGCTGAGAGAGCTCACCGATGGAACTTTTCGGGCTGAATGACTACTATTACATCACACTCTATGACGGTGAAGCCAAATTTAGGAAAAGACAGAAAGAAAAAGATCGAGTACCGCAGCTTTAAAATGTAGTGATCTGGGCCACAAACGGTTCAACTGCCCCATCAAGAGGGGACTGGAGGCTCTGCTCGGCCGGTGTGGAGGCCTCTGTGGCCTCCGCGGGGTCGTCTGCCGGCGGCTCCGACTGTTGACGAACCAGATGCAGTATTGAAGAAGCTCAGTGAAATTGTAATGTTGGAGAGACGCAGGATGAGAATGATGCAAAGAGCAAATGGACCAAAGAACGTTCAGGAAAGGTGAACTCAGAGGAAGCTGAGGAGGACTGGATCAGCGGTCCAGCAGTGATCTGTCCTGAGCACCGCGGGGCCAGCAGCCAGGCCTCTTCTCCAGATACAGAGATGGGAAAAAATATTTATTGAGAGAACCTAAAATCAGCTGAACAGTGATTGGATGCCTGGCTGTCAGTCAAGGTCATGGTCAGGTTTGTGTGTTTGTGATTGGTCGGGTGGGCGGGCTTTGTGTCTGCTATGGTTTTGATTGGTTGAAGGGAGGGGGGGTGAGGGAGAGAAGGTAGGTTGCTGAGGAAGTCCTGCTGAAAGCTGATCTGTGCCGGGCTGTTTTTTTTTTTTTTTTAATTCGTGGACTTTGTGTGAACCAGGAACATTCTGAGTGTTCCGGACCTGTTCCAGAGTCCCGGGTGGTGAACTGTGGCGGATCCACTGAACAAGGACTGAACGCCTGATCTGTTCACCCAGCGGCTGAAGACAGCAGGGACTTTTAAAAACTCTTTAATTCCAAGTGTAGCTGACAATTAGGAACTATTTTCAGAATTATTCTCATTGTGTTCGTTCAAATTAAGCAATCTACTTTGTACTGATGTAAATTTGAAAAGAAATGTTTTATTAATGTATTTTTATTTATTTATTATTAATATTATCTTTTTTAAAATTCGTTAATGTCTTTTTTTGTCTTGGTTTATTATTTTAACATTACCAAAATGTTATGACTGATCATTGTGTAAAATATAAGTGTACAATTAAATAAATATTGTAGCCACCCGGGGGTCGCTGTTGCACTCCACATGCCGCGGGCCATGATGGGAGGGACTTCTGTGGAGCTGTTTAAGTGTTTATTTGTGTTGGTTATTACTTCCTTTTATTATTTGTTCCATTTAACTTTCTTGTTCCTGTGTTCTTGTGCTCATTTCTGTTGTTTTATTTTATTTATGGTTGGACCGTGAGCCAGGGGGGTTGTTAGGGGAGTGGTGTGTGTGTTCCTGGTGCGCTTGTGGAGTAAAAGCCCTGGTTGAGCATGCACTGTAAAAAATTACCAGCATTTCACAGTTATTAACAGTATTATTTTACAGTAACTTGTTGTAATGAAGTTTCCCTGTAATATCCTAATGAATACTTGCAAAAACTACAATAGACTTGGATTTTATAGCATCTCACTGTTATTTTACAGTAATATCCTGCAATCTAAAACCCCTGTTATACACAAGGTCTGTAATATCACAGCAACACAGCAAAACAATGCAAGGCCTTCACAGCATTCAGTAGTAATATTACAGTCAAACAATGTATTCAAATATTCCTTGGTAAGTCACATGACTTAACTGAACTAGAGAATAATGCAGCTGCCCCAGTGACTGTGGACCGGGCCGCTAGGCATCATGGGTAGCGGGATTGTTTTGGGCCATTTCAGGGCCGTTTTATGTGTTCTGTTTTGTTTATTTGTGCTTCGTTGCGTTATAGTCATGTTGGGGGTTTGTTATTGTGTGCTGCTGCCACTTTTCTGTTCCTTTTGTGTTGTTTTATTTTCATGTCCTGTCAGACCGGGACTCAGAGGGGTTCCATGGGGGTGGCCTCGGCCTGCAAGCCATTAGGGGGCGCTTGTGTACTTGTCTGGTTGCTTAGTTGATTTAACAATAAAGCTCCAGTGTGTTAAAGGGGCTGTATCATGCTTTTTTAGCTAGGCCAAACCCTAGAAATGGCATTAACATGGTAATGGTTTATTTTTGGCGCTAAGGGAAAGTAATTTTGTGTGAAATAAAAGATTTTCTGGGGCTAGTTCTGAAACCCGGAAGAGAAAATGCTCTGTTTCACTGAAAGTCCCGCCTCTCCCCCTGTGGACTTTGACTGACAGCGAACTTCAACCAATCAGAGCTTCAAAACAAATACGCTAGCTAGCTTTAGCTCTTCAGCTCTAGCTTCTCCACACACAAAAACGTCTTTTCCTGTGAGAAACTCACCAAGCGCAGACCCTCCAGACCCTTCAGACCCTTCAGACCCTCCAGACCCTTCAGACCCTCCAGACCCTCCAGACCCTTCAGACCCTCCAGACCCTTCAGACCCTTCAGACCCTCCAGACCCTTCAGACCCTCCAGACCCTTCAGACTCTTGCTCTTGCTTGACTGTTGCTTTCAGACGATGGTCAAAGTTTATCCTCAAAATCGGAGTTACAAAAAGCAGCAACGCTGATTGCCGAGGGCCTGCGGGAGGGAGGGGGGCTCAGGGGAGCCATCTTCACCGTGTGATGTGAACGTGGGAAAACAGAGCGTTTTCACGGTGCGGGAGGGGCTGCCTCTCTGAGCAGCAGAAATACTAGGAAAGCTTAAACACACAGGCACAAAGGAAAAAAACGCTTTGGGGTGTTTTTGGTGAGAACATAACTATATAACAAGATTAAAACATACAAAAAGTGAATTTTGCATGATACAGCTCCTTTAAATCTAAAGACCATTCGTCCTTGTTTGCGGCCACAACTGCTCCACAACCGCTACAAAAAGTTGATAGGTGAACATATGGCTCATCTAACTGATAGCATATGTACTTCCTACACTGAACATTGAGCAAGTTTGTGGGGGTGCAGTCTTGGACGGAGCATTGACGGAAGCAGAGGGTGGAGCTCAGAGGAGGCGCCACTTTCACTTTGTCGTCTGGGCTGAATGGAAAAGGTGAGCTGCATGCAAAATGTCTGTTAATATTTCCTTTCAAATGAACGTTTATCGCATGACACAGTTTATATTTTGTTGGCAGGTGGCCGAAACTGTTAGGAGTTCTCTCATGTCCTCCTGTATGTAATGAACGGCGAACGGTAGCTACCTAGTGAGAGGCTGCTAGTAACACCAATAGCAACGTTTAGCGCTATTAGCTAACTAGCAACGTTAGCGTTTGCCTGTGTGGTCAGATGAAGGCTAGCTTATGCTAGCTAGTTAACGCTAGCAAGCTAACATTAGCATTTGCCTATGTGGTCAGATGTAGGCTAGCTAACGCTAGCTAGCTAATGTTAGCATTTGCCCTGTGTGGTCAGATGTAGGCTAGCTAACGCTAGCTAGCTAACGTTTGCAGTGTATGAATCACTGCTATCAGGAAATCTCCCCTTAATCCTAATAAAAAATGCATAAATGACCACTTATGCATCATATGCAAGTTGAGACCATGAAATGGGCCTGAGATGAAGGGTAACTCCTGTTTACTGCAGAAAACACACTAAATGGTCAGAACCTCATGTAAATGTCAGGCTTGTACTGTGGCTCTCTGCCTCACTGCAAACACAGAGCGCTTTCAGGCCAGACACACCAGGACAGTGGGCCATTTTTGCAAATAATGTAAATATATTTTATGTCACAGTTAGAGCCTTGGATGCTTTTCTCTTAATCCCCAAGACTTTAAAGGTGCATTAAGGAGTTTTTCAACCTTAAAAATACTTATTTTCCACCATAAATAAGTTACACATTTTTAATGCTGTGTACAATGTGCCCTGACATATTCATTACCAGGACCTCTAACAGGCTAAACTGTCACTTGAAAGTCACAGTGCCGGTCCGGCTCCAGAGTTTTTTTGGGGAGAATTTGAAAGGAATGATGCAATGCGCGCTCCGGCTCCTTGAGTTTCGTTTTGTCCGCCATTACTCGTCCAGATGCTTAGTGAGCAACAACTGAGCAGGATCTTCCAGAAAGTCAGAACAGCCTGGCTTCTAGCACTGCCACAGCTCCACACAGACTCCACCAGGGAGAAGACACTTACATTTTACTTGAGCGCTACTAAACGAGCGAGGAAGGAGTTCCCCTCCTCCGTGCATGCGAGCCACAGGGACGAGTTTTTCACTAAGCTGCATTATGCCCAAGGCCTGCAGGGGGCACTGTTTCGCATAACACGTGCAAACTCCTTAATGCACCTTTAAAGAAAAGCTATATAACATTTAACTTCATGATGATTTTCTGTGCATTTGTGATCTATATGCGTGAAATTAATTTTTGTTTTTTTCCTCTCTCTATTTGGTCATATCTGTTTTTCTACATTGATGTGACACCGCCGCAGCAGGCATATTCTTAAAGCTCAGGTTGTTCTGAAAAATAAAAATATGTTAAATACTTGATTGTTCTTCACAGGGTTGAGGATTTATAAGAATTCATTCTCAAATAGAGCGAGAGGAGAACAGGAGTGATTTCATAGACCATTAAGATGTCAAAAAATGTTCATTAGGTTTTTCTTTTTTCTTCTATATATATACATATATACATATATATATATTTTTTACAAACCAGCAAATATGTACAGATTTCATGTTTTTAGAACATGCTGATGATCATAAACTGAATTCAAATTTAAATATGTGTTGTTTGGTTGCCTCTGTGTAATTTCTCTTTTTTTCCCTTTCTTTCTGGGTCATCAGAGGACGAGGCTAACCATCCTGTTGACTGTCAGGCGAAGAGTGAAAAATAATTTTATGGTGAGAGGAAGGTCCAACAAGTTTGGATGATAGATCTAGCAGGGTGTGATATGGGAAAGGCACAGCTGAGCACTTTGATAAATGTTGACTGCAGTACATAAGCCTATTTATAACTGACACTGTCTTTGCTTATTAACAGGAGCTTCTCAGGCATCAATCCTGAAAGAGGCTCCAAGACCAAGAAGCGGACAACAATGAACCATCATGTGGACACCCTTTGAGGAAACTAATAGTTTTTTTTTTTTTTTTTTTGCTGCAGCAGTTTTCAGGCTCAGTTTTGAGTATTTTTTGTGCTTCTTTTATTTTAAATAACTTTGCATTATAAGATTTTTGCGTTGAATGTTTAGAATGTTTGAGGCTGAGAGGAGCGCCTCACCCCTTCATCACTCTCTCTCTTCCTCTCTTACCTTTCCAGGCCTCATTCCCATTGCTGTACTGTTATTATGACACAGCTGGGTAGTCCGCACAAAAAAGAAGAACATGTTTGTTGCTGTTATTGTGACACAGCTGTGGAAAGTTTATGACCAGGAGGTTTAATTTCTTGAATTTCTTGGTGGTTATGTTGAACAACCTCTATTTGTAAATAAACGTCACTGGGCTGACAGTGACTTTACCTCAGAGTGGTGGCGGTGGGGGGGTTGATTTAAATTGTACCATGATTGTAATGTGTATTCCTGCTGTGGCATTTTGTGGATGTTGCCTTTCTTACATATTAAAGTAAATTAGATTAAAAAAATATTGTGTGTTTATGTTACTCTGACAGCTGGATAATTGAATTGCAGGTTTGGGCTCACATTTCAGGGTGTGGTGGCTGTGGGGGGGGGGGGGGGGGGGGGGTTGATTTTAATTGAACAATGATTATATATTTACAGTAAATGGATGCTTCATCTGCATTACTTTCACAGTAAATTACTGTCGACTTGTGCGTTACTTTCACAGCACACACTGTAAAAGCACAGGGCCCTGTTGTAATGACGTACAGCAGAGGGTTGGAATTCCCCAGTAGTGTCCTGTAACGTCACAGTATTGCTTTGTCACTGACACTGTGAAGTTACAGTAAACAGTTGTGCTTTTGCAAGAGTGCATTGTAATGTCACAGATGTGAAATCACAGAAAATTGTTGTGAGGACATTTCACAGTATCCTGCTGTAATCCTTGCTGTGAAAGTCATGCAAAACTTATCCAGTAATTTACTGTGAATTCACACCGAAAAATGTTACAGTGTGAGCAGCTGTCCACCTCGAAATGCCTCAACTTCCTGCTCAGTGTCTCAATATGTTTGAAGTAGGTCATACTGCAGTTGTTTGTTTCTTCCGATGAATACTGTTAAGTACTCAGTAGAGCACTGTGGACAAACGGACAGATAGCTACATTCGGATTCAGAGCACACCTTGATCCTGGGTTGGAGAATAAGTATTTATTTCGTGGTCGGACTGAAACTATTTTCCATTTATTTTTGAATGTCTACATTTGTCTGCATTGTTTGACCTTTAGAGAGGCTGGTTTAAGGACTTCGGAGAAGACGTCTCTTTCCACTTGTTTAATTTTGGACCCAAGTACTGTGTCAGGAAAAATCAGTCATGCCACGGCTTCTGAATTTCACTCCTGACTCTGCAAAGATGTCAGTGTAGCGAAGGGAGAGTGGCCTCAGTTCTGGTTCTGAAAAGACGGCTGAGAGTCCAACACTCTCACTTCTCGATGGCAGGCAATACTGAGTTTCACTCAAACTCAGTCGGGAATGTTTAATGTTCAGCTGATGACGATGGAAAACTGATTTTTCATGTCTGAGGCTCACACCATGCAGACAGGTTGTGTTTAATGGAGCAATCAAGGTTTTTGGAGCCTCAAACTTCTCCCTCTGTCTCTCTGTCTCTCTCTCTCTTCCTCCGGTTCGTCCTGGCTGGGGTGGTCTTCTCTCCATGTGCCCCCCCCCCCTCCCCCCCCTCCCTATCTCTCCTCTGCCTCTTCATCTCTCTCTCTCTCTCTCTCTCTCTCCCTTTCTCCACCCTCTCGCTATATCTCTCCGTCCCCCTCTCCACCCCCCCCCCCCCCCCTCTCTCTCTCTCAGATGGGAGGAGCGTGCCCCCCTCCTCTCAGGACGCAGGATCGCAGCTCGGACGCGGACTGAAACCGGATCCAGTCAGCACCGGCGCCCCGACAGGAGCCGTGAGGTCCCGGATGCGGAGAGCCGGTCCAGTCGGTGTCTGGATGTGCCGTAGCGGGCGGTGCCGGTGGCTGACGGGCGGTGCGTCATGCTGAGCGGACGGCCGAGTGCTCCATCCGTCGTTTCCTCTGCAGTGCAGCTCGTGCTCGTCGTAGCCAGATGCCCCCCCGCCGGAGCGGACCCGCTCGTTTCCCTGCCGTCCAAGCCGACCGGAGCCTGAGCTGAAGGATGCAGGTGAAAAACCAGATCTGCGCCGAGCGGAGCAGCACCGACGACCCGGAGCAGGATGACGGCCAGAAGAAGACCTCCTGTTTTTCCAACATCAAGATCTTCCTGGTGTCCGAATGTGCGCTCATGCTGGCGCAGGGCACCGTGGGCGCCTATCTGGTGAGTTGGGGGGGCTCAGACGCAGGGTCCGGGTCTTGGCGCGGGCACGCGCGGGCACGCACTGAGTAACGATGCGGCGTCTCCGCTGATGCTGGTAATAGTCCTATCATTGTGATCACGTTAGAATAAGGTCATCCTCCAGTGAGCACGCGACGCGCCGCGCTCCCTGATCGATGACTTGCTGCGTATCATCCGCCAGGCCTCTGCGCTATGCGCGCGTCATAGCCGCGGCGGGGCTCCAGCCTGCGCGGCCAGCGCTGCGTGAGGACAGGGAGTCATTCTGGAGAGCAGCCGATGAAATAATGGTCACCCACCGCCGGAAGAGAGGAGAGGAGAGGAGAGGAGGAGAGGAGGAGGAGAGGAAGAGGAGGAGGAGAGGAAGAGGAGGAGGAGAGCAGGGGATGAGAGAGGACAGGAGGAGAGGAGAGGCCTCTGACACTGAGGATCTGGGCCTGTGAGATGACGTGATCTCCACAAAACAGCAGAGCTCCAGAGGACGACAGTTATCATTATCATGATATTAGACCACATTAGAACTTACTGGACCATCCCAGATCATATCAGACCATATTAGACCATATTAGACCTTATTAGACCCTATGAGATGATATTTGATAATATTACACCATACTAGATAATATTAGACCATCTCAGATCATATTAGAATATACTGGATCACATTAGACCATATTAGGCCATTAGATCATTTTAGATCATTTTAGACCATACCAGGTCACAATGATAATATGCTAAATCATATTAGACCATACTGAATCATATTGGACCATGTTGGATGATATTAGATGATATTGGATCACATTAAATCATATTCCACCATATTAGATCGTATTGGGCCATGTAGATGATATTAGATCATATTACACCATTGTAGATGAATATTAGAATATACTAGATCACATTAGACCATATTAGGCCATACGTCATTATATTAGGTCATTTTAGATCATACCGGGTAGGCTAAATCATATTAACTCAGTTCAATTCAGCTTTATTTATAAAGTGCCAATTACAACATAGTCATTTCCAGACACTTTTACAGATCCACAACATCCTCAACAGATCCACATGAGCAAGTGATAAGTGACTCTGGAAAGAAAAAACACAATTTTTACAGGAAGATACCTGTGGTGTCTTTCTGCTATCAGACCATACTGGATCATAATAGACCATATTGAATCACATTAAATCATTTTAGACCATACTAGATTATATTAGACCATATTAGATCATTTTAGATCACATTAGGCTGCAACAAATCATATTAGACCATATCAGAGCATATTAGATCATATAGGAGCATACTACATCATATTAGACTGTATAACACCATACCAGATCATATGAGATCATATTAGACCATACTAGATCATAGTAGAACATATCATAGCATTTTATACCACACTAGATTATATTAGATCATATTACAGCATACTACATCATCATATTAGACTATATAAAAACCATACCAGATGATGTTAGACTATATTAGAGCATTTTAGACTATCCTAGATCATAGTAGAACATATCAGAGCATTTTATACCATACTAGATTATATTAGATCATATAAGAACATGCTACATCATATTAGACTATATAAAACCATACCAGATCATATTAGACTATATTAGAGCATTTTAGACCATACTCAGGGGTGGCGAACTCCAGTCCTGGAGAGCCGCAGCCCTGCATGTTTTCCATGTCTCCCTGCTTCAACACAGCTGATTGTAATGATGCTCCTTATCAGCCTTTCTGCTGGATTTGGCCACGACTCTTCATGGGATTCAGGTGTGTTGAAGCAGGGAGACATGGAAAACATGAAGGGCTGCGGTTCTCCAGGACTGGAGTTCACCACCCCTGTAATAGGTCATAGTAAAAGATATCAGAGTATTTTATACCGTAATAGATCATATAATAGCATATTACATCATATTAGACTAGGCTATAACAAATCATATTAGACCATATCAGAGCATATTAGATCATATAAGAGCATACTACATCATATTAGACCGAATAAAACCATACCAGATCATATGAGATCTTATTAGACCATACTAGATCATACTAGATCATGTTAGACCCTACTCGATGGTAGATGGGCTACATAAAACCATACCAGATCATATTAGACCATTAGCATTTTCAACCATAGTAAATCATACAAGATCATATTACATCATATTAGACTATACTGGATCGTATTAGACCACATTGGAGCATTTTAGACAATACTAGGTCAGATAAGAGCATACTAGAGCATAATAGACCATGCTCGATCATACTGGATCATAGCGAGATCATATTAGACCGCATCAGAGTCAAACTCATTTTTATTGGCCAAGTACAGTTGCCCATACAAGGCACTTGATGCAATGGAGAGACACCAAGGCAGCCATCTGCGGCGCCTTATCTTGAAAAGGTAAACATGAGTTGGGGGGGTAATCAAAAAAAAAGGTACGTAAATTCAGGTCACTCTTCCAAAGGGGGGCATGATTAGAAGTGAGACCAAAAAAAAAAAAACACGCGTACACAAATATAAAAATAATATGAGACACTTTTCTTCAGTTCAGCAGATCAGCCGTTGCAGCTACCCCAATGCGCCAGGTCATCACCACTGACTGAGAGCATTTTAGACCATACTAGGTCATACTAGAAGATATTGGACCAGATTCGACCAAACTAGACCATTCTAGATCATACTGGACCATACTAGACGATAGTGGGTAATTTTAGATGATGGAAGGCGGGACAGTGGTTCATGCTCTTGGCTAACAGTGAGAATGTCAGTATTTGAGTACTACCAGAGCCATTCTGTGCTTCCTCCATAAAACATACACTACGCTGACTGGCTGCCTTCTGATGGGTCAATTTTCCGCCCTGAGTCCTAATATTTTGATGTACATCAACAACCAAGGCTTCTGTTCTATTCTGTTCTATTCAACCATTGACCACATGAGATGGTATTGATTCAATGCAATTCACCTTTATTTATACAGTATCAAATACAACGCATTTTCATTTCAAGTCACTTTTACAGAGAAAAACCAACAGTTCTGCATGAGCAAAAAGAGGACACTGTTGAAAGGAAGAACCATGTAGAACCAGATTCAGAGGAGAATCGGGTGGGGTGCTATTAGACAATATTAGACAATGTTTGATGATCGTGCAATCGTGAAATACTCTGTTTCAGTAAGTACAGACTCTTTCCAAAAAATTAGAATTTCATGGAAAAGTTTTTTTATTTCTCATAATTCCATTCAAAAAGTTTAAGTTTCATAGATTGCAGATTCAGGGCCCACAGTTTAAACAATTTAAAAATATTTGTTTGTTTATTTCTATATAATTTAGGCTTCTACCTCATGAAACTCATGAAACAGGAATTCAAACATTAGAATACTGTGCAGAAGTCCGTCCACAGAGTTCTGTGTCCAAGCCTATCAATGGGAAGTCTAGTGGAAGAGCAAAGTGTGGCCGGAGAAGATGCCCCAGCAAGAGATGAGCGTGGGCTTGAGCGGATTATCAGACAGAGAGGGTTCAAGAACCTGGCAGACATCCAGAAAGACTGAACTGAGGCGGGAGTCGCAGCTTCAAAAGCCGTCCAGGAGATGGGCTACAATTGTGGGCTTCCTCGGGTCAAGCCTCTTCTGAGCCTGAGCCAACCGAAGAAACCTCTCAGCTGGGCCGAGGAGAAGGAGGACTGGACTGTTGGCCAGTGGTCCCAGCTCCTCCTTTCCCATCAAAGTGAAGTGTGCCTTTCATTGGAGAATCAAGGTCCAAGGGTTTGGAGGAAGACGGGTGAGGACCAGAACCCAAGCTGCTTGAGGTCCAGAGTGAAATATCCACAGTCAGTCGTGGTTTGAGGTGCAGTGTCCAGCGCAGGTGTTGGTAAACTCTGCTTTCTGAGATCCAAGTGCATCAAATCCAACTGCGACAGTCTACCAGGATGTTTTAGAGGGCTGGATGATTCCTTCTGCTGAGGATCTGCATGGAGATGCAGATTTCATCTTCCAGCAGGACCTGGCCCCTACCCAGACCGCCAGAAGCACCAGAACCTGGTTCAAATCCCATTCCATCACTGTGCTGACCAGCCAACTGGCCAACCTGAACCCCATCAAGAGTCTCTGGGGTTTTATCAAGAGGACAATGAGGACACCACTGGACTTCCACAACTCCCAGAATGCCACAGGCTGACGGCACCAATGCCACAGCGCATCCAGGCAGTGATTGAGGCAAAGAGGTTCCCAACGGAGTATTGAAGATTGACAGATCGCTTTGAAAATACCAGATTTTGATCGATCTTCTGTCTTTTTTTTCTGCAAAAACTGAGAAGTAAATTGTGATTTCTCCACAGTATTCTAATGTTTTCAATTCATGTTTTTATGGGTTTCATATGGTGGAAGCCCAAATTATGTAAAAATGAACAAATGAATACTCAAAATTCTTCAGATTGTGGGCCCTGAATTTATAATCTATGGAAGTTTAACTGTTTGAATGGAAATATGTAAATAAATAAACTTTTCCATGATATTGTAATTTTATGGAAAGGGTCTGTAATGGTGTTAGTATCAGGGATATGCGTCCTGTCCCCATCAGGATGCTCAGAGCTCTCTGAGGGGCCTCTGGACCGATTCGCCTGAATATGATTGTTTGTGTGTGTTGACATGCACAGCAGCTGAAACACATTTAATTTATTGCAATTCAATCAGTCTTCCACAATATACAGTATGTATAGCATGTTACTGTTATGATACCATTAAACTTGTGATATATTTGGCAGCCCTACTGAACAGAATTAGTAGTAACAACACGCTTTCTGAGGCGCAGAAGTCACACTGAGTACCGCCATCACGAGCTTCATCCTCTGCTCAGACCAGTAGATCACAGAACAAATTAAACTGATAAGTAAGGAAACTATTTTCACACACACACACACACACACACACACACACACACACACACACACACACACACACACACACACACACACACACTGCAGTGAGACCCTCCTGGTGTGGTTCTGAGTTGATGACCTGTGAAAGTCAGCCCGCCAGTGGAGCCTTCAGGCTCTCATCCAGGCTCTCAGTGAGTCAGCCCTCGGTGGTGTGTACAGCGTTGTGTGTGCAGCATTGTGTGTGTACAGCGTTGTGTGTGCAGTGTTGTGTGTGTGCGGCGTTGTGTGTGCAGCGTTGTGTGCCAGTTGTAACGCCTCTTTGTACTCCTTCCTCTGTCAGGTGAGTGTTCTCACCACGCTGGAGAGACGCTTCAACCTCCAGAGTGCCGACGTCGGCGTCATTGCCAGCAGCTTCGAGATCGGCAACCTGGCTCTCATCCTGTTCGTCAGCTACTTCGGGGCCAAGGCCCACCGGCCCCGCCTGATCGGCTGCGGGGGGATTGTCATGGCGCTGGGGGCGCTGCTGTCGGCTCTGCCGGAGTTCCTGACTCATCAGTATGAGTACGAGGCCGGGGATTCGTGGCATGCCGAGGACGGCAGGGATGTTTGTTCCAACATCACCAGGTCAGAGAACCGAGACTCTGGGTTCCAATGTGGCAGCAGAGCCAACACCAACATGATGTACCTCCTTCTGATCGGGGCCCAGGTGCTGCTGGGCATCGGGGCCACTCCTGTGCAGCCTCTGGGAGTGTCCTACATCGACGACCACGTTCACAGGAAGGACTCCTCGCTCTATATAGGTGAGTTTCTTGGTGCTCGGTAAAAAGGTTGACCGACCACTGATCATGTCAGCTGCCTGCTTGTTTTACGGGTGTTTCGGCGGATTGTCGGCTGCAGCGGTTAGCGCCGTCGTCTCCAAGCAGGCAAGGCCCCGGTTTGAGTTGGACTTCAGGGTTCTTTGTATTGTAGTTTGCATGTTCTTCCTGGGCGGTTTTGCTGTAAAAGCCTGTGAGTGTGTGTGTGTGAGACTGTCTGCCTCTCTTCATGGTACCATACGCTGGAGGAAGATGACGGATCCTGCTTCCATCAGCTCAGCTTTATTATAAAGTAGTGTCTTCTCTTCTGTCCACAAACACCGCAGGAGCGATCGCACTCATCAGCCTGGCGGATCACTTTGTGCGGAGCTATTAAAGCTTTCAGCAACACAGAGCAGGGAAACACTCTTAAAAGTGTGTCATCCAACAACAAAGCACTGATATATATCGTTGAGTGATCCATTATAAAGAACATTTCAGCCTTTGGAAAAGTGTATTGATTGGTATTGTTGAGAGATCAACAACTGTGTGTGGGCCAAACAGGAAGAAGGACTAACAGGACACGGCTTTAGTGCTCTTCCTAGAAATGATGGTACATCCTGTATAGACTGAATCCAGCAGGTAGCTCATCACAATGGAAATATCAGTGTTTAAACACAACCTGATAAGTGTTAGAGCCTAAGGTGGATTTCACAAAGCAGCAAATATGAAATGATAAACCTATTTAATACATCTGGGCAACAAAAAATGCCAAACGACTGATGGACTGTGAAACATCCAGAACCATCTTTCTGCCCAGATTCCTTCATGCTCTTACACTGATTATGCTTTTCCACTGGAGTAAAGAACCTTTGCGTCCGTTATGTGACAAACATTCACACATGTTCACTCAGATATTTGAAACTTAGCATTGAAAAAAAATAACAATCATAACAACAACAATGCCCTTCATCAGCGGGTGTCAAAGTCAAACAACTCCAGCAGATTTGCAGCTGAAGTGAAAGAGACGTGGCGACACGTTGGATTCGTCCAGTGAAGGACAGCAACAGTAACTGTAGAGTTTTTCTTAGCATCATTCATGAAAATCATGCACCTTCCTTTATTTTTATTATAATTATCTTTTATGTAATCTCTCTGAGTCATGGTTAGTCATCAGCTGACGGGCGGGTTTGTCATTTCTTGGACCAGTCGTAAATGGAAGATGCTGCTGCAGAGGAAGTGAAGGGCTGAGCAGCGGCTGGTAGCCGCGGGACGCTGACGTCTCCAGGACGCTCAGTACAGCCGTTCTCAAACTGGGGTCCTTGGACCCCCGGGAGTCCGCAAGCCATGGCTTGAGAGTCCCTGGAAAAAGTCTTGAATAAATTAACAACCAGTAAATCTAAATTGAAGTAGCAATGAACCAATACACATAAACTAATTCCTCCCCTTAGCTTAGCGACGGACCAATGAAAACTAACACGATTGCTGCGGTGGCGCTGCAGTTCCAGGTGTTCACGTGAGCGGCGGAGCGCGCTCGGCTCTCCTTGCCGCCTGTGAGAAGGTTCTGTGGCCAGAGAGGCGGCGAGGAGCAGCTCAGCAAACACCCAGCCAGAGCTTTCAGTGTCAAAGCAAACCAGAGGAGTGAGAGAGGCGCCGCTCTCCTGCGGTCACATCCTCGCCTCGCCTGGATCAATATGGCCTCCAATGACAGACGGAGGAAGCAGAGAGGCCTGCAAAGCAACACTGACAGCAAACCTGCTGTCGTTTCAAAGCCTCCCAGCATGCACCGGTCCTGTGTCTGGACCTGCGGTCACTTACATCCGCCTGTGAGTGTGAGAAGGACCGTTTGTGTTGATTTGCAGATTGTAAAACTGATTTCACATAAAGTAGAGTGAGATCATATTCAGAGCAACCGGAGAGAGGAACCCTGAGCAGCGTTGTCCCTCCTGTCCTCCTGTCCTCCTGTCCTCCTGCCCTCCTGCCCTCCTGTCCTCCTGTCCTCCTGCCCTCCTGCCCTCCTGTCCCCCTGCCCTCCTGCCCTCCTGCCCTCCTGTCCCCCTGCCCTCCTGTCCTCCTGCCCTCCTGTCCCCCTGCCCTCCTGTCCTCCTGCCCTCCTGCCCTCCTGTCCCCCTGCCCTCCTGTCCTCCTGTCCTCCTGCCCTCCTGCCCTCCTGTCCTCCTGTCCTCCTGCCCTCCTGCCCTCCTGTCCTCCTGTCCTCCTGTCCTCCTGCCCTCCTGCCCTCCTGTCCCCCTGTCCTCCTGTCCTCCTGTCCTCCTGCCCTCCTGCCCTCCTGTCCTCCTGCACCTCCTGTCCTCCTGCCCTCCTGCCCTCCTGTCCTCCTGCACCTCCTGTCCTCCTGCCCTCCTGCCCTCCTGTCCCCCTGCCCTCCTGTCCTCCTGCCCTCCTGCCCTCCTGTCCCCCTGCCCTCCTGTCCTCCTGTCCTCCTGCCCTCCTGCCCTCCTGTCCTCCTGTCCTCCTGTCCTCCTGTCCTCCTGCCCTCCTGCCCTCCTGCCCTCCTGCCCTCCTGTCCTCCTGCCCTCCTGCCCTCCTGCCCTCCTGTCCTCCTGCCCTCCTGCCCTCCTGTCCTCCTGTCCTCCTGTCCTCCTGCCCTCCTGCCCTCCTGTCCTCCTGTCCTCCTGCCCTCCTGCCCTCCTGCCCTCCTGCCCTCCTGCCCTCCTGCCCTCCTGTCCTCCTGCCCTCCTGCCCTCCTGCCCTCCTGTCCTCCTGCCCTCCTGCCCTCCTGTCCTCCTGTCCTCCTGCCCTCCTGCCCTCCTGTCCTCCTGTCCTCCTGCCCTCCTGTCCTCCTGTCCTCCTGTCCTCCTGTCCTCCTGCCCTCCTGTCCTCCTGTCCTCCTGCCCTCCTGCCCTCCTGCCCTCCTGCCCTCCTGCCCTCCTGTCCTCCTGCCCTCCTGCCCTCCTGTCCTCCTGCCCTCCTGTCCTCCTGTCCTCCTGCCCTCCTGTCCTCCTGCCCTCCTGTCCTCCTGTCCTCCTGCCCTCCTGTCCTCCTGCCCTCCTGCCCTCCTGCCCTCCTGTCCTCCTGTCCTCCTGTCCTCCTGCCCTCCTGCCCTCCTGTCCTCCTGTCCTCCTGTCCTCCTGTCCTCCTGTCCTCCTGCCCTCCTGCCCTCCTGCCCTCCTGTCCTCCTGTCCTCCTGTCCTCCTGCCCTCCTGCCCTCCTGTCCTCCTGTCGTCCTGTCCTCCTGTCCTCCTGTCCTCCTGCCCTCCTGTCCTCCTGTCGTCCTGTCCTCCTGTCCTCCTGTCCTCCTGCCCTCCTGCCCTCCTGCCCTCCTGTCCTCCTGTCCTCCTGTCCTCCTGCCCTCCTGTCCTCCTGTCCTCCTGTCGTCCTGTCCTCCTGTCCTCCTGTCCTCCTGTCCTCCTGTCCTCCTGTCTGGGTGATGTGGTTCCTGGTGGAGGGCTCGACAGACGTTTGACACAGACCGGCATTAAAAATTTTGGTTAGGAGCTGCAGTGAGCATGACAGACCCACAGGGGGCAGCGTAAGGAGAAGCATGAAGCCAAGACAGCTAATCAGATCTCACACATACACGCACACTCACTCACGCACACACACACACACACACACACACACACACACACACACACACACACACACACACACACACTCTTCTGTCTCATACTGCGACGTTGCGAGCAAACGACAGGCCCGAGTTGCTCCAGACTGGCCGTGGCGACCCGTTGCTTGGTGTCCTTGTGGAGGAAAGGCCCAAACACCCTGAAACACCACGGCTTTCACTCCGTTTTGTTGCCGTGGGAACGGGGCCTTTGGTTCAGCTTCTGGAGGAGATGCTGTCGCCTTCATTTTTTTCAGTTTCTTCTTGTGAAATGTTCTCCTCATCCTGTGGCTGCTGAAGTACCGGTGAGCCAAGCAGGGGCGGAGCTAGACTGTTGTCGGTGGGGTGACCACGGTTGTTCCAGGGGGTCCACACACTGTGACAATAGAGTTCGTTCTCAAACTATCAATTGCAATCAGTCTCTAAATGTTGAGATATATTTTAGTCGATATGAAACATGGAGGACGAGATTGCGTGTGATTTGCAGTCTATTAACGACATACAAAATGTGAGACACAGATGGCAACAATTCTTGAGCAACAGCCATTATTGAAAATATGCGTGCACCACACAACCAGTTTGTTACACAGAATGTCTTTCAGGTAATGTGAGTAAAATGTAGACAGTAAATAATAATAATGAGAAGAAACCATCTCAAACTGTATTCCCCTTTCCATGCTTCCAGTTTTGTGAATGTTTTTCTTTGACACGTACAAATGGAAGCGCTGACTGTGTGTACGGAGTTGTGATATTTTGATAGCAACTGATTACCAGGCAAAGTTACTATGGCATGAAGAAAACATGTTTAAATATGTCCCAGAATTTGGATCCTCTCTTAATGGAACTTCTAGATGAATGTTCAATTATTGATAATAAAACTGAATATATGATTAATGAAATAAATGGACTCTTGACAGAATAAATTACAACCAGGTAAACACTACATGAATCTAAAGTATTCAAACGTTGCTGTGTGAAGATATGAGACAAGACAACCATCACATTTCATTTGTAACTGTAAGACAGCATTTCTGCATTTGTAAAAGAATTTGAATGAAAAACCCACATTAGTAAGCTGAACTGTGAAATTCAGATTTTAATGTGGTTGCTGTCATTAATCGTGTCTTCTAAGACACACGTGTGTGAAATGCAGAGAATGAATCATGAAATTCTCTCAGACTATATTCCCGCTTGCACACCGTGAACAGTTTAGAACCATTTCAGTTGTCTCCTGTCAAACTGCACGGGCTGAGGGATGTTAATGAGGTGTCTGATCTGAAAGGAAATGATTTTTACGCTGGAACTTGAATGCACCGCTGTGTGGGCGCCATTGTCATGTGACGCGCGTTGCTCCAGTCCGGTTTGGACCAGACTTCCTGCTCCGCCCTCAGCTGGACTCCAGAGGAGGAAAAACCAGCCGGAAGGTGAATTATAGCAACAGAACCGCGCCTCATATCATTACCAGCAACAGGAGCGGCGTTGCAACGCTGGAGAAAGTAGTGAGATTATTCATTAGATTACTCTTTACTCATGCTGCCATTCACTGCTGATGTGGCTGCTGTCAAATGCAAATGTGAGGGGTTTTAAGGTCATGCCACTTTTATTTATTATTTTACTTATTTATTGAAATCCTGACGACGGCCGAGAGCTGTCAGGTGTGGCGTGTCAACGGGCTGAAATGTGTGTGTCTCACGCTTCACTGTCCATCAGTGCTGAAGATCCTCTTATTCTTCTTACTTTCTGACCTCTGTTGATCTCTCTGGTCTGGCTCTTCTGTTTGTTTTCACTCAAACCGTCTTCTTCTGTGGCGATTTAACCTTCCTCCTGTGTTAGCTTTCTGATACCACCCCTGGTGTTGATGGGTCAGTTTGGACCTGTGTCTTAAATCAGCTTTAAAATACATTAAAAACATCCTATTATCCAGTTTTGTTTTCCATCTCTGTTGGGTTTGATAGTTTTGTTGTGGGTCTCTTTTTTTTTTAATCAATTCAATTAAATTTGAATTCAATTAAGAAAGCGAAAAATCACCGTCAAGAGAATCCAATAATTAAATGAAAAGTTGTTCTGTTACCTGAATGTTACTGAGGGGTGTAGAACGCATGTCTGAAATGAGTTTGCTTGGTTTATTGTTTCATTTAAAAATTAATAACTATAATAACGTCCATGGTGTTATGGGTCAGTTCCCACCCATACATATTCTCTTCAAGAAAATGCAAAAATAATTAAAAATAAAAAATAAATTCAGCAATACTACTTCAGTACAAACACACTGAAACACAGAACAGGTCATAACTGAAAATATTGATTAAAAGTTCAAAGAAACAGGAACAGTGTGTGTGTGTGTGTGTGTGTGTGTGTGTGTGTGTGTGTGTGTGTGTGTGTGTGTGTGTGTGTTTGTCTGTGTGTTTGTCAAAAAGTGACACTTTTTGTGTGTTCTTTGCATAGATATTTCTAGCATTTGGAACACAGCAGGTGTCTTTGTGTCTTTGCTGGCCGGGCGCACGGGGCCAGGTGGAGGTGCTGTCCTGAGGCAGGGCCGGCTGAGGGGGGTGCTGAGGGGGGTGCTGAGGGGGGTGCTGAGGGGGGTGCTGAGGGGGGTGCTGAGGGGGATGCTGAGGGGGTGCTGAGGGGGGTGCTGAGGGGGATGCTGAGGGGGTGCTGAGGGGGGTGCTGAGGGGGATGCTGAGGGGGATGCTGAGGGGGTGCTGAGGGGGATGCTGAGGGGGGTGCTGAGGGGGATGCTGAGGGGGGTGCTGAGGGGGGTGCTGAGGGGGGTGCTGAGGGGGGTGCTGAGGGGGATGCTGAGGGGGGTGCTGAGGGGGGTGCTGAGGGGGGTGCTGAGGGGGATGCTGAGGGGGGTGCTGAGGGGGGTGCTGAGGGGGGTGCTGAGGGGGATGCTGAGGGGGGTGCTGAGGGGGATGCTGAGGGGGGTGCTGAGGGGGGTGCTGAGGGGGGTGCTGAGGGGGATGCTGAGGGGGGTGCTGAGGGGGATGCTGAGGGGGATGCTGAGGGGGGTGCTGAGGGGGGTGCTGAGGGGGGTGCTGAGGGGGATGCTGAGGGGGGTGCTGAGGGGGATGCTGAGGGGGGTGCTGAGGGGGGTGCTGAGGGGGATGCTGAGGGGGGTGCTGAGGGGGGTGCTGAGGGGGATGCTGAGGGGGGTGCTGAGGGGGGTGCTGATGCGGGCGGTGTGGACGGAGTGCTGAGTGAGCTCTGCAGCTGGCAGCAGCGTCTGCATCTCGGGGCGCCCGTTCCCTTCGGTCAGTGTGTGGCTTGACAAGCAGTGTTTCCTGCAGGATGAAAGTTTGGCCAGGGTGGAACGTTGGGGGGAGACGAGCAGTGCGCTGCTCACACGGAGCGTCCTAGCGGCCGCCGCCGCTGCTCCGCGGTTCGCAACTGCTGATTAGCCGCAAACGCGGCGCTATTTCTTTTTTTTCCCCTCTCCGTTGTCCGGGCGCTGCAGAATTTAGCACGAGCCCAGAATGAAAAGGTCTGGCAGAAACCCTGACAAGGGAATTTCCCAGCTCCTCAAGAAGCATTCTCTGTTTGTTTTTTTCGTTGAGTGGATGTGGATCCACAACACTAATGCATTATGCAGACACATCAAGGATGTTGTAAAACACAACCACTGGCCATCTTCTGGTTGGCAAGTGTAGGTTGCTGTCAGCTTGTCCAGGTTGTCCACTCCTCTTTTGATTTTGTTATAGTCAAGGATGATTGTAGGCTTTTTGTCACTTCCTGATGACACAGCTGCATCTTTGTGAAGAGTAGACAGAAGTATCACATTCTTTTTTCTTTTTGGGCAATATGAGACGACAGTGGTGGTGTCTGTGAAAGCAGACTTTCAGCCCTGTTCTTCACCTGCAAGATTTCAGCAGGCAACTCTGGTTTGTCTCTTCACTGTGCCCACCATTGGTAAGTTTCCTCTTCAGAAGTTCTTGTCCGAGGTCATAGCTGGTGAAGAAATTGTCACAAGTGATATTGTGACCCTGCAGTCCAGTGGTCACGTCGAGGACCACACGTCTTCCTTGGTTTTTCTCAGGGATGCCACTCGCACCTTTGACTGTGTAAATCTGTAGTTTCCAGGCAGAGCTCATTTTTGCATCACAGGCAGCCCGGATTTTTGCGACGTACTTCCCTGGCTTGCTGGGTATGTATTGCCGGAAGAGCCGTTTTCCTCGGAAAGGGACGAGGCGTCCATCCACTGTCCTCTGGAGCTGCAGCCTTCTCTCCCAGACATCCCTGGTGGGAGCAAGCTTGTCTGATCTGGCTCTGGTCTCTCTGTTGTCAGATCTGAGGACTCTTGAAATCATTTCAAATGTCTTCAGTGACATTGTTTTACGGAAAATATTTCTGCCTGTCGATGCGTCCCAGAGATCTGTGGCCTCATTGCAGGATCTGTGTGCTTCAGTAAGAAGAACGCCAATGAAAACATCGAGGTATTCCTCATCAATGTCTTTCCAGATGTCAACATAGACTTTTTGGCATTCCAGGTTTTTCATAGCAATGATGACTCGTTTTATTGACAGTAGGTTCTTCTTACTGTAAAATGCTTTTTGTCTTCTTCCTTTTCTTATAGGGGAGAGCGGGGTAATTTGTGCCAAGGGGCAAGTAGTGCCACCCCTATTATTTAGAAAACCATAGTAGCTTTTGGTCATGTGACCACATGTTTCTGAAGAGGCGTCCATTCCGCTCATCTTGCAAAAAGGGAAACACATGGCTTGAGAGGTAAGCACATTTAAGTTCAAAAAACATTTTTTTTGCCCTCCAAATTAAAATTTCCATGGTTAAGGTTTTTTGATTGCTGTGTTTGAACAATTATAGAAAACTTTGAAAACATTTCACAAGTGTTTTACTGCTTTAGTGAGCTACATCATGAGTCTATACAGTTAACATGATGCTAGCTCAGAACAGCTGGGGAGGCATTTTTTTCAAAATGGTGGGCCTGGGGTCATTTGTGCCAAAGGACCTGGGGGAAGTTGTGCCACTGGCACACCTTACCCAAACTCATGATTATTTACTATATATTACTTTTTTTGAATTTACTGTTATTGTACATCTTATTCTTCCATTTGATCACTAAAACTATGAGACATTCTTAATTTCAGATCAAAATCCATCATGTCACAAACAGAAGACAGACAGGGCTCCAACTTTTCAAAGTTTCTGAAGCAAAGTTATGAGGCCTGCTGATGGAAAGTCCATCTTCACATTTAGAGAGAATGATGGAGTCATCCCTCGAGGTGATGTGCTTAAAAAATTTCCCACACCATTAAAGCGTGGTGATAGAGCCAGAAGGGAGCGCAAGTTCATATTCCACTGCAGCACTGGCAAGTGGAACGTCCAGTAGGTCGAATCTGTGAAAATATTCAGATGCAGTCAGGTCCTCATTTTGGATTTTTGATTTTGTTCTTAGCAGGTGTTCATGTGGCACTGGGCCTTGTTGAAGCAAATTGGCCTTTGATTAAGTTAAAACTTTAAATAAACATTAAACAAGTACTTTTGTATTTAATTTGTCTTGTTTTTATCTAGCTTTATCATTTTTATATAAACTTTATTTCAGACACAGTTGGTCCATATGAAAAATACAAAAAACATTACAAAACACTAAATTTTTTGTATTAAATGATCTTTTTTACTTCAGTTATCAGTGGCACAATTTACCCCAGTGTATTCTGACTAATGGAACAATTTACCATGCACTTGGGGTAAGTTGTGCCACAAAACCACTTTTTTTTCCAAAGCTATATTTCTCACACAGTTTATTTAAGATCCAAAGTGACTGCTCCCAGGGATGCACAACATCCTAAACTATATGAACATATTTTAGTTGCAGGCATTCCTGTTATCCCCTTGTGTAAAAGGCACTTTAAGTAAAAATTGGCACTACTTACCCCACTCTCCCCTACAGCATGCATTCTGTTAGCTGAACAACCCCCCCCAAAAAAACAAAAACAAAAAAAAAAAAAAAAAAACAGACTATTTTCAATTTCAATTTAGTTTATTTGATACAGGGACAGTGTACATTCATACACACTTCAAGAAAAATAAAATGTAAATGTACCCAATTCTAGCTACCAAGCTCGTTTCCATTGGTAGTCCCCCAGCGAAAACATAAAAACAAACAGGTTAAAGGAAGAAAATACAAGTATTATAAAAAACAAAAGTTCTGTTCTTCTTGTTTTGCTTCTTTTTATAAAGAACAGAGACACAATATCATAATAAAACATTTTACAATAGTAACCACTGGCTCAGACGGAGAGGTGGACACCAGGGATATTTCAGTGTTCCTCTGCCTGACAGACAAATCATCTAGACGTTGTGACTGTCGGAGCCTCACAGTGCCAAAGGGACGGAGCAGGCTGAGGACACTGACCATTTGTTTGAGACAGAAATGTAGTTTTGCCTCCTGAGTGAGCTGTTTAGGGCGAGATGTGAGCTTTGACAGGAGAACCGTGGTGCTGAGCAGAGAGCCAGGAGTGTCCACAGAAGAACACACCTGGTCCAGCCGTCCTGTCCCTGGTCCAGCCCTCCTGTCCCTGGTCCAGCCGTCCTGTCCCTGGTCCAGCCGTCCTGTCCCTGGTCCAGCCGTCCTGTCCCTGGTCCAGCTGTACAGTGGTGCAGACAGCAGGATGTATTCTTCACACGCTGCAGTTTTTCCTGGATTCTCGTAGGGCTGGGCGGTATTTCAAAAATTTCATATCACGGTTTTTTTAAATTCATACCGGTTTCACGGTATTTGACGGTATTTTTTTTTCCATGCAAGAGTGTTGTTACACACATTTTCTTCTAATAAGAAAATAATGACAGCAGTTGATTGGCTTTAAATGGCCCATTTTACTGTCACACGGACTGCATCATGTTTTTTTCATGTCCAGATTGCATGATTGCGATCGTTATCTCGACCCACCGCTTGCTTTTTTTTTTGTTTTGTTTTTTTTATCATAGTCAGTCCCTTTAATGCGTCTTGAATGGACGTCTGGCTGCTGCTGCAGGCTGAGCTGTGGATCTTAGTTTATGACATTCCTGGTTCTCTAGAACATGTTTTCGGCTAAGGTGGTGAAGCTAATTGCTAATTGCTAGTGTTAGCACCGCCGGCTAACCACTTCTGCTCGACAGCATTTGCAAAAGATAGTTGTTTTATCCACGTCCGACCCTTTAAAGCCGAAGAACTTACAAACCACAGCCGTGGCTCCTCTCTCTGGTATCAGTTCCTCTGGGTAAACGGCGTGCTTCACTGAGAGCTCTCGCCGGCAGCCAACAAAACGCTGTGTTGTAGGTGTGCAGCAGTGAAATGGGTCCCTGCTGAAACACTTTACGGCCGCGCACGTTCCGGACGTTGTTTGGGCTGTTCACCGGTATTGCGGTATATTAAAAATTCATATCATAACGAAAATAAAGACCGGTATTCGGTACAAACCGGTATACCGCACAGGCCTAGATTCTTGGATCTTCTGTGCTTTGAAGCCTGTCTTGATTCCAGATTATGTTGGATTCCATGCAGAGACGCTGTGTGTCACGTCCTTCAGTGGAGTGTGTTGACCTGTCATGTCCAAATGTTGGTGTCAGACAGAAAAAGACACGTCAGTTCTCGCTGCCGCTTGAAGACGTCCTGAGCGGCCGTGTCTAAATAAATAATCCGGTGAATTCTACCTTTATCTCGGCGTTATTTTGGGCTTTACGCACACTGGTGGATGTGAAAAGAAGTTTCCATTAGCAATCTGTCCTGCAGTAGCTCCAGCTTCACGTTCATGCTCTCTGTCAGAGCTCCACCCAGCAGGCGGAGAGCAGGGTCGGCCACGGCGCTCCGTCTCAGGAAACACTGGAAGTCCATTAGGGCTGTCTGTGGAAGTCCTGTCAGTAACATCAGCAGCAGCGAGGCAGGAGGTCCTGTCAGGTGGAGAGAGCCCCGTGTAGCCGACTGTTAGCATGTTACCGTAGCTCGTAGTCACTCTGGATTTATGGCTCTCTGTAAGCAGACCAGGACTCTCCTGAATTCCTGAATTATCATTCTGTCATACACCAACAAGCGATTTGTGCAAAAGTCCTGGGATTTGATCGTGTTATCCGGCCTGTTGTTCAAATCATCAACTCCACTCGAGCAAAGGCCAAACAGCAGCGGAGCTTCAAGCTGTTCCTGGAGGAATGTTCTGCAGGATCGCGGCTGATCCATTGATCTAATGAGACAACCTGGACCGAATGGGTGCAAGCAGTTTCTTATTGGGCATCAGTCAGACCAGCTGATCCGTTGATCTAATGAGTTCTGCAGGTTTCTTCCTGTTGAAAGGGAGTTTTTGCTTTCCACAGTTGTTTCTGCTTGCTCATGTGGATCTGTTGGGTTTTCTGTGTAAAAGTGTCTGGAAATGACCATGTTGTAACTGGCGCACTATAAATAAAGCTGAATTGAATTGGATCCTCCTTCACACTGAAGGCAGCTGGCTGAGCAGAGCTCAGACACTCCTGAGCTTTCTTTCCTTGCTTGATGAGATCGAGGCTTTCATGGAGATGAGGGGGCAGGCGACCACCTTGTCGATCAGACTTTCTTGGCAGATGTGACTGAAAAATCGACCACCTGAAGCAGCAGCTGCAAGGTAGAGGCAGGAACGTATCCATCAGTGCTGCGAAGGCGTTCAGAGCAAAACTGTTTTCTTCCATTCAGCAGATGCAAAATCCAAAGACTTCAGGTCTTCCATGCTGCAGTGATGCTGGAGAGCCCTTCTCAGGCATGAATGTCATGAAGTCGAAGTTGAGAAGCAGACTGGCAGATGAACATTTAAATGGCTGCATCAGAGTCAGGCTGAGCGATCTGCTCTGGCCTCCAGCTCTCCGGCTGATCCAGTCTTCTGCCAGTCTTCTCACTGACTGTAACCAGGCGACACAGGGATCATGTGACCATATGATGGTGAATCTGTGTTCAGACTGCACGGTCACACTGTTTGGAAATGTTTTTTAGGTATTTTTAATTTTTTTAAGTTTTGACGAATTTGAATGTTGAGAAAATGAGCATAGTTACATCGTCAGCAGCTGACTTCTCTTTAATAATATAAGTGACCTGTTTTACAATTTTAGAACTGTTGAGAATACTTAAAGTTTAGTTAGAAAAGCAGTGTGCATATGGAAGTGATTTTGATGTCAGTTTTTCAACTCAGGGTTCCTTTTTCACGATTGTGAAGCTATGAAAATGCATTTCTAGGTGTACGTTTTAAGTATTGTTCTTTCATTAGTTTACAAAATGCACATGCTGGTGGATGTTATCTGGACATTTTGTATCCTGTGTCAATAATATTTGAATGAAAATTGGCACAGTTACTTGTTTTATATGGAAATTATCGGTCCGAACAAATCTTACAAAACGCCAGTGGCTGTCTGGAACATTGACAGTTTGAGAGGAGCTCAGAGACAAAAGGCTGCAGACCCCTGAGTTGAAACAGCTGCTCATCACTTCCCTCTTCAGCATCACTCTCTGTTGTCATCCTGGAAGGAAACAGAAGAACACATGACTCATGGAGGAGCAAACAGGCGCATGAAGAGCCGATATCCTCATTAAGGGTGCAACGGTTCAGTTAGCCCACGGTTCGGCTTGTAACTCGGTTTCGGGATTACGGTTTCGGTTCGTGCTTTGCATTAAAAAAAACAAGAAGTTTGACTTTCCGAAAGATTCCTTTTATTTTGCTTTTAAGAAAACTAAATTATGACAGTGCCTCTTAGTCTTAACTATTATTTGGCTTATACATGTTTTCAGGGTTAGGTTATCAAAATAAAATACAATATAATAATTAATATTGAAACAGCAATACTGTGATGATTAAAAGATAACAATGACAATAATCAGAGGTGGGAGTTTGGAGCCTGATCAAGTCATCTCCATGCCATGTTTTTGCTGTGACCATGTACCACACCAGGTGAATCTAATCAGCCCTGCTCCTCAGCTGCTCTGTGGTACATGGTGAGAGCAGAAACATGACATGGAGATGACTTGATCAGGCTCCAACCTCCCACCTCTGACAATAATAGTCATAATAGCAATTATAAAATTTGAATATAATAAAATATTAATTATAGTAATTGTGATAATAACATGTGATAACTCGAATGTGGCACTCAGAGAGCGCAGACCTCCGCTGCAGCTCAAGTCACTCACCAACAACAATAAGAACACCATATATCAGGGATTGCGATGGCGGCCCGCGGCCCGGATCCGGCCCGCCGAACAGTCCAATCCGGCCCGTTATAGGATTCCTACACGCACGCGCGCGCGCGTGCACGCACACATTACCCGGGCCCTCGAGCAGATGCACACACCCACGAACTGATGGGCCGGTGAAGACTCCCTATCAGTGTTGCCAGATCCTCATGGCAGTTTCCAGCCCAAGCACTGCTGAAAACCCGCCCATTTTTATAAAAACCAGCCCAATTCGGCCAAACCCATGAGATAGTGCCAAAACATTACACACACAACAGAAAACACTTCCTAAGCGCACAAACCTTCATATAGTGACCATGACGAGGATAAACAACTGTATCAGACAACGCAGGTAACACCTCTCTGTTGCCACAATAAAATTATTAAGAAAAACAATGCATTTCAAAACCAGCAGCTGCTCTCTCTCATGTGCACAGCACGGCTGCTCACATGCACGCACGCACGCACGCACGCACGCACGCACACACACACACACACGCTCAGTCTTGTATTTCTATCCTTGTGGGGACCGTCCATTGACTCCCATTCATGTCTAGCCCCTAACCCTGACCCTTACCCTAACCCTAACCCACACCACAACAAAGCCTAACCCTAAAGAAATGTTTTTGCACTTTTACTTTTTTCAGTAACAACAACATGGTCAAGAAAACACTGTTTCTCCTACTTAGGACCGGAAAAAGGTCCCCACAAGGCACGTCGTTCCACGTTTTGCTATCCTTGTGGGGACATTTGGCCCCAACAAGGATAGAAATACGAGAACACACACACACACACACACACACACACACACACACACACACACACACACACACACATACACACACACACACACACACACATCCTAATGAAATGATCTTACCTTCATGAAGAATCCGGCTGAAGTTCCATTTCTTCTTTTTATTACTTTGAACGTTGAACTATTTGCAGTCACTGCCAGATCAGCTGGCTCATACACTGAGGCATCAAACCTCTCCAACAGCTGCCGGGGAGGCTTGAAAGTTGCAGATGTCAACCCATTCCTTTTCAGGCCAAAGCGTAGAGCCATGATGCTGGACAGGAGCGGCAGTCCCACGCGATTCCTTTGATCATCCTTAATGAGTGACACTTGGGAAAATGCCCTCTCAACGTGTGCATTGGATATGGGGAGCGTCAAGATTTTGATGACGCCCAGGGCTAATTCTTTGAAACATTGGTTGTCTCCTGCATCTTTGAATGCTTCTACTTCCAGCCAAAAGGCATGGATGGGTTGATCACGTGAGAATCCAGCTGTTGCCACATTTCTCCACTGGGTCTCTAATGAGTCCATACGGCATGGAAAGAACTCTGTGGGCAAATCTCCAAATCTTAGTCTGCCTATGGTGGACAACGCAGTGTTGGGGCAAAACAACTCCAGTTTCCGCAGCATTTCCATTGATGAAGGTAGACGCATTTGATACTGAACCAACAGCTCTTTTAGGAAATCAAGACACCGCACGAAGACTCTGTCCTTCAAATCAGGGGCCAGCTTGCTTTTGTCCATCATCTGTTGGAATGTGGTACCCAGATCTGCATCCTGGGCTGCAAGGTAGATGCTGGAAGAATTCAGATCCAATTCCAAGAGGTGGCAGTCATTATTCATGCGCAGCACACTGGGTTTTACAGTTCTTCTCAATGTAGACAGGTAGAGCATCTGAAGATCTCTAAAAACACCCAGTGAATCTCCAGTTTCTAACTGGAAGTGTTTGTTGACTTTATTTTATTTCTTCAAGCACAGGGCGGAGAAAGTGCATGTACAGAAGATTGGTCTTGTACATTTCTTTTAGTAGCCTAGCAGTGTAGCAGTGCTCTGTGCTCGATACTAAAGTGAAGTGCAGCTTCAGTGCATCCTCTTGCTGTATGATGCGATCGATTTGCTCATGTACTCAAGGTTGCTCGGAAAGAGCTGCATGACTTTATTGGCTACAATATCCAATGAGTGGCATATGCAGCGAATAAGTTGCAGACTGGGCTGTCGCTGTCGGAGCAAAGTGAACACGGAGTGATTCCTTCCCACCATCACGCTGGCCCCATCTGTAGCGATCCCCACCATGTTTCTAATGTGCCGGCCACACTCTGACAGAAAAGTAAGGATTGCATTTGTCATTCCCTCAGCATTAGCATCCAGAATCTCAACAAGCCCCAGATATGTGCTGATGAATTTGTTGTGTTTAAGTGATCGGTATTTCACACAAATGCACAACAGTTTAGTGACAGACACGTCTGTGGTTTCATCCCAGTACAGGGAGTATGGAGACTCACCAACGTCATCTCGAAGCTCCTCTCTGAGGTGTGGTGCCAATATAGACTTTATCACAGCGGTGCATTTTGTCCTGTGCATCTTAAATGCCCCGGTTTCATCCTCCAATATGTCAGAAAGCTCGTCGACGGCGTTAATTGATGTTTTGCATGCTACATAGGCAGCTATTCTCAACTCACGTCGCTTCTGAGCATCATTGATGGTGCCTGATGGCCCAGCATTTACTGGTACCGTGAACCTTTTACGCTGGGCACACAGCGGGCCCGGTGTTTCTTGGTCTTGCCATGTTCTTTCATGTCATTATACTGTCCTCTCAATTCCGTGTTGCAATATTTACACCGAGCTTTGCTGTCATCATTTTTAACAGGGGCGACCCAGGCTTTTAGCTCCGGATCCGACTCCCATTCTTTCCTCTAGATCTTTTTGTACTTTGCCCACTTCCACATCACGCCCTTGTAGAGCAACCAAAAACCGCAGCCGTTTTACTCCTCAAAGATGCTAATCCTCCCATGTGCAAGACGACACCATAACTCACACACCTCTTCCGTGTTGTTGTTGTTGTTGTTGCGCCAACTTGCGTGCACACCGGTCGGGAGCGGGCCGAAGGCCATCCGCCTGCGCGCCCCCAACCCCTCGGCCTCCACAGGGCTGCTGAGCAGGGACAAAAATAGTGCAGGGCAGCATGCGTGCATGCGAATGTAGCCGGATACAGTAGGAATTTATTAAAAATAAACTTGACTTTTACTTTTACATTAAAATCCCCCCGTATGGCTCCGATCAACGTTGCGATCGGAGCTTTACAACGCTACGTCCCCTGTCTGACACTGCGATCGCCGCCCCCCGGGGGGGCGGCATGATTTTTCCAGCCCAAGGAGTTAAAACCAGCCCAATTTTTACATGCCCGCCCAAGGCTCTTTTTCCCAGCCCAATGACTTTTAAAGTAGCCCAATTGGGCGGGAACCCGCCCAATCTGGCAACACTGCTCCCTATCTCTCAATGATAAAGAATCCTTTAAAAAATTCCTGGATCCAGACAGTGATCCGGATCATCACCAAAACTTAATGGATTCTAAGTTAGCCCAAGACCCACCTTTCCACAAAGTTTCATTGCAATCAATCCATTACTTTTTCCAGGATCTTGCTGACAAACCAACCAACCAACCAACCAACAAACAAACCAACAAACCGACATGATTACATGACCTCCTGGCGGAGGTAATAACATATATAACAGTACAATATCACAATAATGCTGATCAGAATCATACAACCATAATATCAACAGCAATCAAGTACAATATACATCCTTAAACCAATTCTCTCAATTAAAATCTGAAGAGTTTGACTTCATTTCATTCTGTTTATGTCTCTGTGTCCTCCATGTATGATGTTTATAAGAAACTCCATCAGAAGTTGAAAACTGATCGATTTATGGTCACTTCTGTGCGGCACAGCAGCGGGAATGGGGCGTCTCCGTATATGACGTCTGTTCATCCTCTAGCAGACTCACGTGACAACAATTCCTTTGTTTTCGTTGCTTTTTTGATTGACAGGTATGTGACAGGCTTGTGTATGATTTGTCCCGGTTTCGCGGCGGCGGCGTTTTTTTTTTCAGTTACTTGGGACCGAGTTGATCGGGACTCGGGGCCGTTGGGGCCGAGTTGATCGGGGACCGACTTGGCTTGGGGTCGTCGAGGTCAGGGACGGCTCGGCTTGGGGCCGTGGCGACAGTAAACCCTCGTCGTTATAATCCACAGGGAAAAGGAAATGTCCCCATACCGCAGATTTGAAGGAAGCCGGTGCTTCTTCAGACTCCGGTCTCTAGGACCGAAAAAGCGCGCTTCATAAAGGCGAATTGAGCCGTGCAGGGTGAACCGTATGATTCGGTTTTAAACCGTAAACCGTTGCCCCCCTAATCCTCATCAGTGACTGTCATTCCACTAGATGCTTTACAGCTGCGACTGTTGATGCCTGATTGTGTGAATGCTGAAGGCATTCACACCTTTGTTTTTCAAATCTTTATTGTGTGAATGCTGAAGGCATTCACACCTTTACATTCCAAATCTTTATTTATTCTTCTGTATTCTTCCCCCATTTTTTGGCACGCTTCTCCTCCTACAAATTTTGTCCGATTTGAACCATTCATATATCAAATTGTGCAGCTTTTTAAGGACATTCCGGCTATGTTCTAACTTTTTTATATCTTTTAAACTTTTTGAAATATTTCAACTTTTGTGCAACTTTTTGCCCCATGTTAACGGATGGAGATTTTTTCAAACTGTGGAACCTTATAACTTCTTCAAATCTTAACCGATTTTAACCATTCAACTTTTAAAATATTCAACATTTTAAACCCTTTCTTCAACCTTTTTCAACTTTTTCAACTTTGTTCAACTTTTTGAAATATTTCAACTTTTTAAAATTATTTTTAACATTGAAGTGGATGGGAAAACCCTTCAACTGACCTTTCAACTCCTTCAACTTTGAACCCTTACTACTTTGTCATACTTTCACATAGACAAGTCATTTTACTTTTAAAACGTAGGCATTTTTGTCCTCTATTCAGGTATGTAGTATCATCTCAAGATCTTTCACCAAATTCAAACTGTGAGGCTTCAAGTATGGAGGGAATTTTAGCCGTTTCTGAAGTTTATAATGGGTGTGTATTGGAAAAGCTAGAGTGGGAGAATCAAATTTAGAGTGCGGGAGGCTCTGAATTTTAACCAAAAAAAAAATTATTTTCTCGTCCGTACGGCCACATTTCTGGCTCAATCTGCACAATAACCCCTCTAAACGTAGGAATTTCTCTTGTGACCCGTACAATTGAGTCACTTTGTCTCTATCTCAAACGGTTCTCTCTCCAGAGGCATTTGTTTGAGGAGAGTGCAGAATTTTCTCCCATCCGCTCCAATGCATTTTGGAGACGCCTGAATCCAAAACTTGACTCGTGTTCACACAATCGCCGTGGCTGAATGGATGATCCTACAGACATGATTCCTGCACCATTAAATTCATGAAAGGCTTCTGAATCTGACTGTGTGAAAATCTTTTTCAATTTCACATCTCGGTCCCCGTGAAACGCCATTTCTTCAACCATGCGCACTCCATTAAAAAGTGCTGATTCACTGTCATGGCTACTGTGCAGCTGGTCTCCATTGCAACAGACACACCTGTTGTGCTGACTGCTGCTTGATTAGTCTGGATTTTTCCATTAAGACTGGAGCTCCATTGATCCTCTGTTACTCTGACACTGACTCCACTGATTCTTCTCCCTCTATCAACTTTTTTCAAGTTTTTGCAGCGTTTTTCAACCTTTTTCAACTTTTTTCAACTTTTTGCAGTGTTTTCAACCTTTTTCAAACTTTTTCAACTTTTTGTAGTGATTTTAAACTTTTTCAACTATTTTCAACCTTTTTCAAATTTTTTCAACCTTTTTCAAACTTTTTCAAGTTTTTGTGGTGTTTTCAACCTTTTTCAAACTTTTTCAACTTTTTGCAGTGTTTTCAGACTTTTTCAACTTTTTTCAACTTTTTTAAAACTTTTTCAACTTTTTGCAGTGTTTTCAACCTTTTTCAACCCTTTTCAACTTTTTGCAGGGTTTTCAAACTTTTTCAACCTTTTTCAAACTTTTTCAACTTTTTGCAGTGATTTCAAACTTTTTCAACTTTTTTCAACCTTTTTCAAACTTTTTCAACCTTTTTCAACTTTTTGCGGTGTTTTCAACCTTTTTCAAACTTTTTCAACTTTTTGCAGTGTTTTCAAACTTTTTTAACCTTTTTCAACTTTTTGAAGTGTTTTCAACCTTTTTTAACCCTTTTCAACTTTTTGCAGTGTTTTCAACCTTTTTCAAACTTTTTCAACTTTTTGCAGTGTTTTCAAACTTTTTCAAACTTTTTCAACTTTTTGCAGTGTTTTCAAACTTTTTCAACCTTTTCAACTTTTTTCAACGTTTTTCAACTTTTTTTCAGGGTTTTTCACCTTTTCTTATTCAGTTTTTCTGCATTACAGTTGAACATTTTCAGCTCAGCATTCACACTTGCAGTTTCTTCAGGAACTGCAAATTGTGTGAATGCTGAAGGCATTCACAGGATTACATTCCTCTTCTGACTTCTTCCGCCGTTTTTTGGCACACTTGTCCTCCTACAAATTTTGTCCGATTTGAACCATTCAGATATCAAAATGTGCAGCTTTTTAAGGACATTCCGGCTATGTTCTGGCTTTTTAATATCTTTTAAACTTTTTGAAATATTTAAACTTTTGTGCAACTTTTTTCCCCATGTTAACGGATGGAGATTTTTTCAAACATTGGAACCTTATAACTTCTTCAAATCTTAACCGATTTTCACCATTCAACTTTTAAAATATTCAACTTTTTAAACCCTTTCTTCGACCTTTTTAAACTTTTTCAACTTTGTTCAACTTTTTGAAATATTTCAACTTTTTAAAATTATTTTTAACATTGAAGTGGATGGGAAAACCCTTCAACTGACCTTTGAACTCCTTCAACTTTGACCCCTTACAACTTTGTCATACTTTGACGTAGACAAGTCATTTTACTTGCAAAATGTAGGCATTTTTGTCCTCTATTCAGGTATGTTATATCATGTCCAGATCTTTTACCCAATTTAAACTGTGAGCCTTCAAGTACGGAGAGAATTTCAGCCGTATTTGGAGTTTACAATGGGTGTGTATTGGAGAAGCCAGAGTGGGAGAGTAGCAGTTAGAGTGCGGGAGGCTCTGAAATTTAACCAAAAAAAAAATTATTTTCTCGTCCGTACGGCCACATTTCTGGCTCAATTTGCACAATAACCCCTCAAAACGTAGGAATTTTTCTTGTGACCCTTACAATTGAGTCACTTTGTGTCTATCTCAAATAGTTCTCTCTCCAGAGGCATTTGTTTGAGGAGAGTGCAGAATTTTCTCCCTTCCGCTCCAATGCATTTTGGAGACGCCTGAATCCAAAACTTCATTCGTGTTCGCACAATCGCCGTGGCTGAATGGATGATCCTACAGACATGATTCCTGCACCATTAAATTCACGAAAGGCTTCTGAATCTGACTGTGTGAATATCTTTTTCAATTTTGCCTCTCGGTCCCCGAGAAATGCCATTTCTTCAACCATGGGCACTCCATTAAAAAGTGCTGATTCACTGTCATGGCTGCTGTGCAGCTGGTCTCCATTGCAACAGACACACCTGTTGTGCTGACTGCTGCTTGATTAGTCTGGATTTTTCCATTCAGACTGGAGCTCTATTGATCCTCTGTTACTCTGACACTGACTCTACTGCTGTTTACTGTTCTCTCCTCCTTTGTCAACTATTAACCTTTTTTAAAAATTTTCAGATTTTTATGACTTTTTTTTAAGTTTTTCAAACTTTTTCACGTTTTTTCACCTTTTTTCAACTTAATCAAACTTTCTCAACTTTTTCCGCTTTTTTAACCTTTTTCAAGTTTTTTCAACTTTTTTCAACTTTTTCAAGTTTTTTACGCTTTTTTTTAACCTTTTCAACCTTGTGCAACTTTTTGCAGCGTTTTCAAACTTTTCAAACTTTTTTCAACTTTTTGCAGTGTTTTCAAACTTTTTCAACCCTTTTCAACCGCTTTCAACTCTTTGCAGTCTCTTCAAACTTTTTCAACTTTTTTCAATTATTTTCAAAACTTGTTCAACTTCCTTTTCAACCTTTCTTCTTGAACTTCTTTTGCATTACAGTTTACAATTTTCAGCTCAGCATTCACACTTGCAGTTTCTTCAGGAACTGCAAATTTTTTCTAGTTTTTTCTAGTTTTTATTCCGACTTCTTCCCTGTTTTTTGGCACGCTTCTCCTCCTACAAATTTTGTCCGATTTGAACCATTCATATATCAAATTGTGCAGCTTTTTAAGGACTTTCCGGCTATGTTCTAACTTTTTGATATCTCTTAAACTTTTTGAAATATTTCAACTTTTGTGCAACTTTTTGCCCCATGTTAACGGATGGAGATTTTTTCAAACTTTGAAACCTTATAACTTTTTCAAATCTTAACCGATTTTAACCATTCAACTTTTAAAATATTCAACTTTTTAAACCCTTTCTTCAACCTTTTTAAACTTTTTAAACTTTCTTCAACTTTTTGAAATATTTCAACTTTTTAAAATTATTTTTAACATTGAAGTGGATGGGAAAACCCTTCAACTGACCTTTCAACTCCTTCAACTTTGAACCCTTACTCCTTTGTCATACTTTGACGTAGACAAGTCATTTTACATTTAAAACGTAGGCATTTTTGTCCTCTATTCAGGTATGTAATATCATTGCAAGAACTTTTACCAAATTTAAACTGTGAGCCTTCAAGTACGGAGAGAATTTCAGCCGTTTTTGGAGTTTACAATGGGTGTGTATTGGAAAAGCTAGAGTGGGAGATTCGAATTTAGAGTGCGGGAGGCTCTGAATTTTAACCTAAAAAAAAATTATTTTCTCGTCCTTACGGCCACATTTCTGGCTCAATCTGCACAATAACCCCTCAAAACGTAGGAATTTTTCTTGTGACCCGTACAATTGAGCCACTTTGTCTCTATCTCAATCGGTTCTCTCTCCAGAGGCATTTGTTTGAGGAGAGTGCAGAATTTTCTCCCATCCGCTTCAATGCATTTTCAAGACGCCTGAATCCAAAACTTCACTCGTGTTCGCACAATCGCCCTGGCTGAATGGATGATCCTACAGACATGATTCCTGCATCATTACATTCATGAAAGGCTTCTGAATCTGACTGTGTGGAAATGTTTTTCAATTTCACCTTTCGGTCCCTGAGAAATGCCATTTCTTCAACCATGCGCACTCCATTAAAAAGTGCTGATTCACTGTCATGGCTGCTGTGCAGCTGGTCTCCATTGCAACAGACACACCTGTTGTGCTGCTGCTGCTTGATTAGTCTGGATTTTTCCATTAAGACTGGAGCTCTATTGATCCTCTGTTACTCTGACACTGACTCCACTGCTCCTTCTGCCTCTGTCAACTGTTTTAAGTTTTTGTAGTGTTTTCAACCTTTTTTAACCCTTTTCAACTTTTTGCAGTGTTTTCAGACTTTTTCAACCCTTTTCAAGTTTTTTTGCAGTGTTTTCAGCCTTTTTTAAACTTTTTCAAATTTTTGCAGTGTTTTCAACCTTTTTTTAACATTTTTCAACTTTTTTTTTAACGTTTTTCATTTTTTTGCAGTGTTTTCTAACTTTTTCAACTTTCTTTAAACTTTTTCAACTTTTAACAGTGTTTTCAACCTTTTTGAACATTTTTCAACCTTTTTCAACATTTTTCAACCTTTTTCAACTTTTTTCAACCCTTTTCAACTTTTTGCAGTGTTTTCAACCTGTTTCAAACTTTTTCAACTTTTTGCAGTGTTTTCAACCTTTTTCAAAATTTTTCAACCTTTTTCAACTTTTTTCAACCCTTTTCAACTTTTTGCAGTGTTTTCAACCTTTTTCAAACTTTTTCAACTTTTTGCAGTGTTTTCAAACTTTTTCAACCTTTTTCAACGTTTTTCAACCCTTTTTAACTTTTTACAGTGTTTTGAACCTTTTTCAAAATTTTTCAACTTTTTGCAGTGTTTTCAACCTTTTTTAAAAAATTTTCAACTTTTTGCAGTGTTTTAAAACTTTTTCAACCGTTTTCAACTTTTTGCAGTGTTTTCAACCTTTTTCAAGTTTTTGCAGTGTTTTTCTACCTTTTTCAATCTTTTTCAACTTTATTTCAGGGTTTTTCACCTTTTCTTATTCAGTTTTTCTGCATTACAGTTTAAGATTTTCAGCTCAGCATTCACACTTGTTCTTTCTGCTTTCTGAAGCCAACACAAGCAAGCAGACAGTGGAAGATGCTCAAATGTACTTTTCCAGTGGTGCTTTTTTCAGGGAACTGAAAGACTTTTACATTTCCATGGTTTATTCGGTCCATACTGGATGGTGGTCAGGTACCCATGTAGCCACAGCTGCCCTGGGGCCGTGGAACAACCACTAAAAACACAGCACAAGATGGCAGCGGAGGACGCCACGCGGTGTGTTCGTTGGGGATGGGAGTTGTTAAGAATTCCATTATCGATATTGCTTATCGATTCTCATTGAGTGATAAATGAAATAATATAAATGGGTGCTTGCATTAACTCTTTAATATCTACATCCTGAACAGAAAAATACTTGCTGTGCAGTCTCATCAAAAAGAGAAAGTATTTGAATTAATTCCTAAGTATCAAGAGGCCCAATGTTCCAATGCAGAGTTTGGGAATCTTACAAGATACAAAGCTGCTCAGGAAAATCACTAAGCAAGAATGAAAATATAATACAACACCTGGACCTATTTACAGTGCTTTGCCTTCAACTTGATCCTAAATTGCTTTGGACACAAAGAATGCTTCTGCAAAAATGATCATGTGTAACAAATATACAGCTGCACTGAACGCTGCCAGATTAGCAATTTTTCTGCAGAAAAACTCTGGAGTGCTTCTTCCTCGACGCCATGTTGGAAAGCTCAAAACCAAATGATGCCGGGCTGCATGCCCATGCGCGTCCGGTCTGGCTCCGGTACGGAATGACCGCAGCACTGTCACTACTGCCTCCGGTGCGTCTGCAGCCCACTGCAATAGGTTGCCAGATCCATCGCTCTTTCAGCTAAAACACAATGTGAGGCCTGTTTACCTCAATAGAAAGCAGCCCAAAGCTCCATCTCCATCTACAGACAAACAATTCCTTGGAACTGAGCCACTGGTAACTGGTTCTACAAAAAAATCGGTTCTCGATTCTCATCCCTATAGCGTTCAGTGACACATGGAGGGGAGACGCTGAAAAACCACCACCCAGTTCACACCATAGATATCATATAAAAACTAGATGCCTTAAGGCGGAGTCAGCAACGTCGTTCACTGGCGGCCATCTTAGGACAGTGGACCACTCTGGGGCGCTCTGTGTAATCTAAGGGAAGGTGAGTGATTTACACTAATTAAAATACTCAACTCACTGAATTATTCATGGATTTACAGACAGTTTGATTAATTACTAACGTTACGTTGCTATGATGCAGACTAAATTTTAATATCACAACTTTTCTTTTTGCATGCAGTTAAATGCCTACATGTCTGACGTTTATAACAAACCAAGTCGTTTGAAAATCGATTGAAAATTGAGCAATCTATAGCTATTTCAAAGTTGACGCTCAATGGGCCATTTTCACAGCTCCACTACTTCCTGAAATTAACTGTGCACATTCATTTCCTGTCTTGCATTATTGGCCAAAATGATTAATCCAGGTGTGTCTTGTTGCAGCAGTCTAAACCAGACACACCTGGAATAATCAGTTTGGCCAATAATGCAAGACAGGAAATGAGTGTGCACAGCTATTTTCAGGAAGTAGTGAAGCTGTGAAAATACCCCATAGACATTAATGTGATGAGTGAGTGAGCGGCCCTGTACCAAGATGGCCGCCATGTGACGACGTTAGTCCCCATTGGGTTACAGCGCGCATGAGCCATCTAGTGTTTCTATATATATCTATGGTTCACACAGTCTGGGAGTGTGTGACCAAAAGCAAGCCAACAGGATCAATCAAACAGTGAAGCTCAACTCTCATTCCATGGCAGCACCACCGACATGCCGGAGTTCTGGACCCTCGTGGACCTCATCGAACAGCTGAGTAAAAACTAAGAAGATCATCCTGACAAATCAAAAGCGATCAGACAGGTTAGTCACCAACAAAAGTAATGGTTAGTTGCAGCATGACTAAGTAAATGGACAACAAGAGCAATGTTTTCCTGCAGACTGTCATGAATCCCAACACAGATTCTGATGGTCTGGCCCTGATCCTGATTCTGGCCCTGGTCCTGGTGGTTTTTGAGTTGACAGGTTCGGGTGTTCTCTCCAAACGAATGTTTGTGTTCTCCATTGTTAATGTTTAGAGTGTATTGTTCTTCGTATTCTCCATGTTTTCCATTGTTAATGTCTTTTAAAGAAGACATATTGACTACGTTTACATGCAGCTAAAATTCGGGTTCAGGTCAATATCTGGTTTCTGAAACATCAGGAAAACCCCGTTTACATTCTGTAACAGACAGAGAGTTCCCCGTTTACAAGTCAGCGCATTCAATCGGGATCTCCCTTTCCAAACCACGGCGCATGTCATGCTGTTCTCAAAACAAAACAGCTCTGACCGGAGCGGCTTTGTGTTGTGGAGTTTCCGCCAAAGCAAGCTTCTTTTTTGAACACTTTGGATGGGTTGATTGAATGATTATGTGTTTATGACGTGTTTTTTTTATCATACAAATACGGTTTTAATGTGCATTTTCAACCGAGATGGAGGTTTGGGCTGCTTTCTACGAGTTTCAGATGTTTTTACGGGTTCGACAGACAGATCTGGCAACCTCCTCCACTGGCCTGCAGAGGCAGACGCTGCTGCGGTGACTCTGTTCTGGAGACGGAGCGCAGACAGAACGGTTGTTCTGTTGTACATGATTTTTCTGCAGGCCGTACAAGTCGCCAACGTTCAGAAGGAAGCATGTGCGACGTGCGCGCTCAGAATAACAGTTCGTATCGTGCGTTACGGGAGCCTCACACGGACAAAAGTGTGGTGAGTTTCGTGCCTACTCGTTGCTGGACTCAAAAGACCATGATTCATTGCGGATGGGAGCATGCGCAGAACCAAAAACAATGTCCCTTAGCTCGATATCTGTTTACACGGCGGAACTTTTGAGTTTGAAAAGGAGTAACCCAGTGGTCTTTATCGGGTTTTACAAATCTCGAAAATGAGCTTTTCCAGGTTTTGGCGGGTGTTTACACGGCCACGCGCTACTGGGTTATTGCCACCATTCGAGTTTGAAAAGGGTTTCAAAAGGGTTATTGGCTGCATGTAAACGTACTGAATGTGCTTTTTTCACTTTGTGAACAGGTTCTTATAGTAGAATGTGTTGCCGTAGCCTCGTTATGACGTTCAAATTTGAAAACTGTCTCTTTCCTCCCTGTCTTGCTGCACCACATTGTGAAAATGCCTGCTGAAACGGTCAAGTTTGGGTTTAGTCCACTTATCCTGAAATAAGCAGATTTAACTCCTCCCCCTGACTGTGCCCCCAACGTGTGTGTGTGTGTGTGTGTGTGTGTGTGTGTGTGTGTGTGTGTGTGTGTGTGTGTGTGTGTGTGTGAGTGTGAGTGGGCGTGGTCAGACGCATTCAAGTGCATACCGGGAAACAGGCTCAGAAACAGCCTGTTCTGAGGAGGGCGACTTTTTTGGCCACTGAAACTCTGGACAAAGGATGAATTTGGGGCGAACAAACTTAAATACTATGTTTTTGGGCTTCTGAGACCAATATGACGTGACTGAAAAATAGCAGAATATCTCCCCTTTAATGTTTCAATGTTCTTGTAATTTGCACTTGTTCTTCAGTGAGAGAGAAGATCTGTAAGATTCTCTCTTAACCACTATAGTCCTCCACCATAGTTCTCCACCATAGTCCTCCACTGTAGTCCTCCACCGTAGTCCTGTCCTCCACTATAGTCCTCCACTATAGTCCTCCACCATAGTTCTCCACCATAGTCCTCCACTATAGTCCTCCACTGTAGTCTTCCACCGTAGTCCTCCACCGTAGTCCTGTCCTCCACTATAGTCCTCCACTATAGTCCTCCACCGTAGTCCTCCACCGTAGTCCTGTCCTCCACCATAGTCCTCCACCATAGTTCTCCACCATAGTCCTCCACTATAGTCCTCCACTATAGTCCTCCACTGTAGTCCTCCACCGTAGTCCTCCACCGTAGTCCTGTCCTCCACTATAGTCCTCCACTATAGTCCTCCACCATAGTTCTCCACCATAGTCCTCCACTATAGTCCTCCACTGTAGTCTTCCACCGTAGTCCTCCACCGTAGTCCTGTCCTCCACTATAGTCCTCCACTATAGTCCTCCACCGTAGTCCTCCACCGTAGTCCTGTCCTCCACTATAGTCCTCCACTATAGTCCTCCACCATAGTTCTCCACCATAGTCCTCCACTATAGTCCTCCACTGTAGTCTTCCACCGTAGTCCTCCACCGTAGTCCTGTCCTCCACCATAGTCCTCCACCATAGTTCTCCACCATAGTCCTCCACTATAGTCCTCCACCGTAGTCCTCCACCGTAGTCCTGTCCTCCACTATAGTCCTCCACTATAGTCCTCCACTGTAGTCTTCCACCGTAGTCCTCCACCGTAGTCCTGTCCTCCACTATAGTCCTCCACTATAGTCCTCCACCGTAGTCCTCCACCGTAGTCCTGTCCTCCACTATAGTCCTCCACTATAGTCCTCCACCATAGTTCTCCACCATAGTCCTCCACTATAGTCCTCCACTGTAGTCCTCCACCGTAGTCCTCCACCGTAGTCCTGTCCTCCACTATAGTCCTCCACTATAGTCCTCCACCATAGTTCTCCACCATAGTCCTCCACTATAGTCCTCCACCATAGTTCTCCACCATAGTCCTCCACCGTAGTCCTCCACCGTAGTCCTGTCCTCCACTATAGTCCTCCACTATAGTCCTCCACCATAGTTCTCCACCATAGTCCTCCACTATAGTCCTCCACTGTAGTCCTCCACCGTAGTCCTCCACCGTAGTCCTGTCCTCCACTATAGTCCTCCACTATAGTCCTCCACCATAGTCCTCCACTATAGTCCTCCACCGTAGTCCTCCACCGTAGTCCTGTCCTCCACTATAGTCCTCCACTATAGTCCTCCACCGTAGTCCTCCACTATAGTCCTCCACTATCGTCCTCCACCGTAGTCCTGTCCTCCACTATAGTCCTCCACTATAGTCCTCCACCGTAGTCCTCCACCGTAGTCCTGTCCTCCACTATAGTCCTCCACTATAGTCCTCCACCATAGTCCTCCACTATAGTCCTCCACCGTAGTCCTCCACCGTAGTCCTGTCCTCCACTATAGTCCTCCACTATAGTCCTCCACCGTAGTCCTCCACTATAGTCCTCCACTATCGTCCTCCACCGTAGTCCTCCACCATAGTCCTCCACCGTAGTCCTCCACCATAGTCCTCCACTATAGTCCTCCACCATAGTCCTCCACCATAGTCCTCCACTATAGTCCTCCACCATAGTCCTCCACCATAGTACTCCACCATAGTCCTCCACCATAGTCCTCCACCGTAGTCCTCCACCATAGTCCTCCACTATAGTCCTCCACCATAGTCCTCCACTATAGTCCTCCACCATAGTCCTCCACCATAGTCCTCCACCGTAGTCCTCGCCCATAGTCCTCCACTATAGTCCTCCACCATAGTCCTCCACCGTAGTCCTCCACCGTAGTCCTCGCCCATAGTCCTCCACTATAGTCCTCCACCATAGTCCTCCACCATAGTCCTCCACTATAGTCCTCCACTATAGTCCTCCACCGTAGTCCTCCACCGTAGTCCTGTCCTCCACTATAGTCCTCCACTATAGTCCTCCACTGTAGTCTTCCACCGTAGTCCTCCACCGTAGTCCTGTCCTCCACTATAGTCCTCCACTATAGTCCTCCACCGTAGTCCTCCACCGTAGTCCTGTCCTCCACTATAGTCCTCCACTATAGTCCTCCACCATAGTTCTCCACCATAGTCCTCCACTATAGTCCTCCACTGTAGTCCTCCACCGTAGTCCTCCACCGTAGTCCTGTCCTCCACTATAGTCCTCCACTATAGTCCTCCACCATAGTTCTCCACCATAGTCCTCCACTATAGTCCTCCACCATAGTTCTCCACCATAGTCCTCCACCGTAGTCCTCCACCGTAGTCCTGTCCTCCACTATAGTCCTCCACTATAGTCCTCCACCATAGTTCTCCACCATAGTCCTCCACTATAGTCCTCCACTGTAGTCCTCCACCGTAGTCCTCCACCGTAGTCCTGTCCTCCACTATAGTCCTCCACTATAGTCCTCCACCATAGTCCTCCACTATAGTCCTCCACCGTAGTCCTCCACCGTAGTCCTGTCCTCCACTATAGTCCTCCACTATAGTCCTCCACCGTAGTCCTCCACTATAGTCCTCCACCGTAGTCCTGTCCTCCACTATAGTCCTCCACTATAGTCCTCCACCGTAGTCCTCCACCGTAGTCCTGTCCTCCACTATAGTCCTCCACTATAGTCCTCCACCATAGTCCTCCACTATAGTCCTCCACCGTAGTCCTCCACCGTAGTCCTGTCCTCCACTATAGTCCTCCACTATAGTCCTCCACCGTAGTCCTCCACTATAGTCCTCCACTATCGTCCTCCACCGTAGTCCTGTCCTCCACTATAGTCCTCCACTATAGTCCTCCACCGTAGTCCTCCACCGTAGTCCTGTCCTCCACTATAGTCCTCCACTATAGTCCTCCACCATAGTCCTCCACTATAGTCCTCCACCGTAGTCCTCCACTATAGTCCTCCACCGTAGTCCTCCACCGTAGTCCTGTCCTCCACTATAGTCCTCCACTATAGTCCTCCACCGTAGTCCTCCACTATAGTCCTCCACTATCGTCCTCCACCGTAGTCCTCCACCATAGTCCTCCACCGTAGTCCTCCACCATAGTCCTCCACTATAGTCCTCCACCATAGTCCTCCACCATAGTCCTCCACTATAGTCCTCCACCATAGTCCTCCACCATAGTACTCCACCATAGTCCTCCACCATAGTCCTCCACCGTAGTCCTCCACCATAGTCCTCCACTATAGTCCTCCACCATAGTCCTCCACTATAGTCCTCCACCATAGTCCTCCACCATAGTCCTCCACCGTAGTCCTCGCCCATAGTCCTCCACTATAGTCCTCCACCATAGTCCTCCACCGTAGTCCTCGCCCATAGTCCTCCACTATAGTCCTCCACCATAGTCCTCCACCATAGTCCTCCACTATAGTCCTCCACCATAGTCCTCCACTATAGTCCTCCACTATCGTCCTCCACTATAGTCCTCCACCATAGTCCTCCACTATAGTCCTCCACTATCGTCCTCCACTATAGTCCTCCACCATAGTCCTCCACCATAGTCCTCCACTATAGTCCTCCACTATAGTCCTCCACTATAGTCCTCCACTATAGTCCTCCACTATAGTCCTCCACCATAGTCCTCCACTATAGTCCTCCACCGTAGTCCTCCACCGTAGGCCTCCACCATAGTCCTCCACTATAGTCCTCCACTATAGTCCTCCACCATAGTCCTCCACTATAGTCCTCCACTGTAGTCCTCCACTATAGTCCTCCACCATAGTCCTCCACTATAGTCCTCCACTATAGTCCTCCACTATAGTCCTCCACCATAGTCCTCCACTATAGTCCTCCACTGTAGTCCTCCACCATAGTCCTCCACCGTAGTCCACTACCTTCCCCAGGCGGGGCTAGAGCAGGCCATGCACGCCTTTGTCACCTCTCACCTGGATTATTGCAATAGTCTTTACACCGGTGTTGATAAAGCCCAACTCCACCGCCTGTAGCTCGTCCAGAACTCCGCCGCCCGGCTCCTCACCTCCACCAAAAAACACGCTCATATCACCCCGGTTCTCGCTTCACTCCACTGGCTCCCCATCCGCTACCGCATTGATTTCAAAATTCTTTTAACAGTCTTTAAATCTCTTCACCACCTTGCCCCACCCTACCTGGCCGATCTTCTCCGCCCCCTCAACTCTTCGGCTGACCAACGCCTCCTCTTCATTCCCAGGACCAGGTTAAAAACCAGGGGGGACAGAGCCTTTTCTGTTCCTGCCCCGAGGCTGTGGAACTCTCTTCCCCCCACATCCGCGCGGCCGAGTCTGTGGGAATTTTTAAATCACTGCTGAAGACCCTCCTCTTTGCCTTGGCCCTCAGCTAGGTCTTTCCTTGGTGTTCGAGTTTGAGATGTGTTTTAATGTTTGTGTAGTTTTGTCTATTCACCGTTTTTTGATTGCTTTTATTCTCTGCACTTGTGTGAAGCACTTTGGCACGGCTATGCTGCTCGTAAATGTGCTATATAAATAAACTTTGACTTGACTTGACTATAGTCCTCCACCATAGTCCTCCACCGTGTCCTCCACCGTGTCCTCCACTGTCGTGCCGCCCGCCTCACCTCACTGCCATTGAGCTGAGGTCTTTAAACTGAAGCGACGGTACAAAATCTTTGACTGACATCTGTTGTTAAAGCTGGTGTCCGGAGTTTCCGTTCGTTTCCAACGTATGTATCATTTTTCAACAGGGCTTCAATGTGTCAGTCTGGTTCGATACTATAATATAATATTAGCATAAAGCAATATAAACATTTATTTATGAGCCCCGCCTTCGTCTCATAGACCCCCATGTTATCCAAAAAAGCGCCGGTCAGCTTCAGCCAATAGATTTCGAGCTTCCACCTTGTCATGTTGTCAATCAAAGTGTGGAGCAGCCAGAGAGCACGGCCGCTCGCCCAGCAGAGGAGAGTTAGCTCTGCAGCAGATATATCCACTGTCTGCTGAACATCCACCGGAAACAGCTCAACATGGAGGATGCTGCAGGACTCAGAGGCTCTCATTTTCACCCGACAGATAATAGTGTGCTGTGGTTCAGTGGGGAGAGCAGTCGGAAGGTTGTTAGTTCGATTCCTGTCTCCCCCTGTCTGCATGTCTAAGTGTCCTTGGGCAAGACACTGAACCCTACATTGCCTCCAATGGATGGACTGAGCGCCTTGCATGGCAGCCGCCTCCACTGGTGTGTGAATGGGTGAATGTAAAGCACTTTGGGCTCTGTCAGTGCAGGATAAAAAGCGCTATATAAGTGTAGACCATTTACCACTTTTATGACTTAAAGCAACAATACCCACACACAGGGGTAACTGGAACTAGAGATGTTCCGATACCATTTTTTGCCTTCTGATACCGATTCCAATACTTTTACTGTTGGTATCGGCCGATACCGAGTACTGATCCGATACCAGTACATTATAGAATAATCCCATGCCTCGCCTGCAGGACTGTCACATGATCATCACGGTGGTGAGGCCTCGGTCAGGTTAATCCCTCTAACATGAATCAATACAGCAAATTCAAGACATTTATTTTTAAATAGAACAGTATAAAAACAGCAGTGCAAATATAATTGAATTAAATCAATCTAGGAATAATTATCTTCAATAACTTAAAGTGCAGCCCCAATATTTTTAAGTTATAGGGAATTTAAATAGAACAATATAAAGCAGTAGTGCAACAACAGCTTAAATCTACAAATATATGTTGTTGCATTTTTAAATTATAGTGCAGACACCATATTGTAAAATGAAGTAATTTAGATAAAACAGTATAAATAACAGCAGTGCAACAGTAACTTAATAAACAAATCTAGTTTTTTTTTAATTAGGGTGCAAACATAACATAGTAAAATGAACAGGGCGTTTAAATAGAACAGTAAAAAAAAATAGTTCAACAGCAACTTAAAAGATTACTTTCCAAAATGTTACAGTCCAAAGCCAACCTATGAAGTTACATTGAAAAAATATAAAATCCAAGAGCAGAAGCTGCTCTCTAAACTAAAAAACAGGCTTCTTTAACGGGCGCTGTACGTCAGTCACCTGATCCATTCTTCTTCTCAAGAACAGCAGCTGCAGCAGCGGCAAAGAACTGTCAGAGCTAACGACCAGCAGGTGGCGGTAGTGCAACCAACAGGATGCAAGCTGCCGTAAAACATTACAGAAGAAGAAGTGTCAGTGCTAACGGAGCTAATGGAGCTGACAGAGCTAACCAGTAAATAGATTACTAATTTAATTAATGACGTGGTATCGACTCGGGCCCGGGACTCCAGGACTCGCCGATACCGATGCCAGCATTTTCGGCAGTATTGGCGCAATTTCCGATACTGGTATCGGAATCGGAACAACTCTAACTAGAACTGAATCGGTATTGGCTTTTTGTCACGCCCTGTGCCCCCTGTGGCCATGTGGGGGCGCTCGGGTCCTGATTTTGTGTTTGTCTGCCCTCATGTTCTCCTGCCTGGTCACCTGCCTGCTCCTCTTGCTCTCCTGTCTGGTCTCTGTCTCGTTAACTCTATGTGCTGCACCTGTCCTGCCCTCTTCATCTGCCCCGCTCTCCTGGGGTGTCTGGTCGGCTCCTTGTGGGTCTGCCTGCACCTCAGCTCTGCTTGCCTTGTGTTCCGGTATCCTGTGTTCGTGGCAATAAAAGACCTTTTTTAACTCCACCTGGCTGCCTGCGCGTGGGTCCTTCCACCTTGCACTGTGACACTTTTACATCTTTTACATGATCTTTTACATGTCTTTTACTTATTGGAATGAAACCTATATGTGGAAAATGAAATGGCCGATGTCGGCCAATAACGATGTCAAGGCTGATCTATCATGCATCTCTACATTAAATGTTTCTTCGCTTGATTAGCTTGTTGAAGGGTTGTTGTGACTGCAATAGTCTGCTGAAAGCGTTTGTTCTACAGGACAGTTATCTCTGCTCATTCCAAGGGATCTAATGATGGGGCTCTAACTACCGCTGCTTTCAGACTTCTCAATTTCAGTTCAGTTTAATTCAACTTTATTCATATTGCGCCAATTAAAAACAGTAATTTCTAGACACTTTTACAGAGAAAACCCAACAGATCCACATGAGCAAGCATAAGAGATTGGAAAGGGGAAAAAAACCCTTTAAATGGAAGAACCCTGCAGAAACAGGCTCAGAGGAGGAGAACCCTGCAGAACCAGGCTCAGAGGAGGAGAACCCTGCAGAACCAGGCTCAGAGGAGGAGAACCCTGCAGAACCAGGCTCAGAGGAGGAGAACCCCGCAGAACCAGGCTCAGAGGAGGAGAACCCTGCAGAACCAGGCTCAGAGGAGGAGAACCTGCAGAACCAGGCTCAGAGGAGGAGAACCTGCAGAACCAGGCTCAGAGGAGGAGAACCCTGCAGAACCAGGCTCAGAGGAGCAGAACCCTGCAGAACCAGGCTCAGAGGAGGAGAACCCTGCAGAACCAGGCTCAGAGGAGCAGAACCCTGCAGAACCAGGCTCAGAGGAGAACCCTGCAGAACCAGGCTCAGAGGAGGAGAACCTGCAGAACCAGGCTCAGAGGAGGAGAACCCTGCAGAACCAGGCTCAGAGGAGGAGAACCCTGCAGAACCAGGCTCAGAGGAGGAGAACCCTGCAGAACCAGGCTCAGAGGAGGAGGCCTTCTGCCATTCTGGTTGGGATGAGGGGATAGAGAGAAAAGAAGAGGACTCACAGATTGATTCTCTGAATCAGCTCAGCCATGCTCCACTCGATGATGACCCTCGGGGATCCTGGGGGAAAGAGAGAGACAGAGTCATCTGAGTTGTGGAGTCAGTGTGGTGGTGTCTGTGGCCCAGTTTAAATGGTTGTTTTTATCAATCCGATTGAAAACAATCGTATTAAACGCATTTGTACCCATGGACGGCATACAAAGCGATCCACGCTGGTTCACCAGGGCCCTGGGTGAAGCGGATTATACGGCTTCCTCCCAAATAGACGACACATGAGACATGAGCACAAAGTCTCTCAGGAAACTTTCAGGTGCTGGTCTTTAGCTCTGCAGCCAGCACGCCAGCGCCCAGCGGAGTGTTTCTATCTGCTGGATCTCTGATCAGTAATGTTCCAGCATCTCCATGAGACGCTGCTCAGAGAGCGAGCGCCCTCCCAGCCGGAGTCCCGCCCCGCCCAGCGCCACGTCCCGGTGTTGAGCCCCGGTCGGCTGCGAGGCTCCGCTCCGCCTGCTGATGTTTGAAATTAAATTAACTGGTTTCTGTGTTAACTTGTGACCAACAGATGTTGAAAACCGACTGAAACTTGTAGTGGTTCTAGTGAACGTCAGCTTTCCACAGTTACAGTAAATTTACAAGTTTAGAGTCTTATTTTAACATTTGCTGTTAACAGCACATGTTTACAGAAATCCGTCACTTGTGAACATGGGAACCAGTTCATCCATAACACCGGGCGACGGTCCGCTGCTTGTCTACCACAGAGCTCTTTGGACAACTGGCTGCTGAGCAAACTGCGACCATCTCTCCTCTACAGTGTTTGCTCTCTCAGGGGTTTTATTAAAAACCTCCAGGGTGTTTTTCAGCTTGTTTATGACTTTCCTGATTCCTATTTACTGCTTCCTACTTTCTACTTCCTGTTCCCTGTCATGTGATCATGTCACTACGTACTGGTGTCAGTGTGCTGGTGTCAGTGTGATGGTGTCAGGGTGGTGCAGAGCCGTCACACTCATCTAGTTTAGTTGAATCTCTACCACATCAGTCACACATAAAGATTTCCTTGGAGAAGGGTTTCCTCTTCACTTCAGCCCAGACAGCCTCCAGCAGTTGTTTCCCGCTCTGCTCTGAACACTGTGAGCTTGTCACGGCAGACCGTTTGATGTTTGGAGCAGCGGCTGTGTGTAACATGTTTCCATGGTACAGTCAGATCTTTCCTCTGACGTCCCACTGCTCTTCGCCTCTCCGACACTTTACACTCAGGCTGAGTTTGAACCTTTTACCAGGCTTCACTGCTGGGGGAGAAAATGTGCTCCTGGTGGATGTTTGAAGGTTGAACTCAGATTATTGGGCTGTTTTTTGTCTTTCCGTTAGATTTACTGAAAACTAATGCGTTCTTCTACTTGAGTTCTTTTGAGAGTTAGACTGAAATGTTTATCTGGAGCACAAATCACGTCTTTCACAAGATGATTGCTTTGACACAGTTTTTCCAGTATTTTTATTTCATGCTTTATTCTTTTAAGTATCTTTCTTTGTTTTTAACCTGCCTGATTCTGATCTCCGCCTCATGCTAGAATAAACCTCAGTCAGGCTCTTTGTGTGCTCGTGTTACATGGCTCTGAGCTGATGGGCTGCCAGTCATCTGGTGCTGCTGTACTGAAGGTGAAGCTGGTGCAGGGCTCAACGGAACTCCTCCACCTCTTTCCCCTGTTTTCTAATGATCCTGGATCCTCTTACAAGCTGGCTGTCAGTGGATGAAAAGAGAGCTCCTCCCTCACAGAGGAGCAGATGGGAGGCAGGCGGTGGTGCAGTGCTGCCCCCTGCTGGAGGATGCTGTGAACGGCCCTGCGCTCCACTGTGATGGATGAGATGTGATGGAGTGCTTCTCTGTCCTGCAGGTATCCTATTCTCCACGCTGGTGTTCGGCCCGGCCTGCGGCTTCATCCTGGGCTCAGTCTGTACCAAAGTCTACGTGGACGCCGTCTTCATCGACACCAGTAAGTGGAAGCAGAGGGAGGATTAAGTGACAGCATGTTTCAATGGGAATGCTCAGGTCCTCCCTGAAAAACACCTCATCTCATATGTGAGCTCTCATTCCTTCATTTCAGGGATGAACCAAATCTTTGTTCTTTTCATTACAGTTGCAAAACTGAAGCTTCCAAGTGAAGCCACTTTCCAGGAATGAACAGTCTGAACAGATGCTATGGTCCTCTGCTGCGCAGCTGTACAGCCACACATGGCTCTATATCTCTGCTGTAGTGGCTCCATGAAGCTGGAAATCAGCATTCATATCTCTGAATTTCCTCCTAGTTAATTGATAGTTTTCAACCAAAACCTTTGATGTCTGGTAATACATAATCAGTTAAACGCAACGTGGGTGAATTAGGAGAGGTTTGAGGAAATCTCAGTTTCCTTCTGGTTCCCTGTTTAGGTAGATACTGAGTTATTTTCAAACCGAAGGTGAAACAAGCTGAATATTTGGCTGATATTCCAGGAACTCCACTTCATTGCTGATATTATGATTCAAACACAGTTGAAACTTTGGTAACACTCTACTTGAAGCCCCCCTGTATAACACATTATAAGTACATTATAGCACTGTATAACTATAGTTATAAACACTCATAAATGATCACAATGCTTTCTAACATCAGGACCTAACCCTAAGCCTATCCCGATGCTGTATAGAGGGTCATAAAGCATTAGGATCATGCATGAGTGTTTATAACTACTTATAATGTGTTATACCGGGGGGCTTCGAGTAAAGTGTTAACAAAACTTTCCCTGCTGTGTCTCAAACAAGCTCATACCCATAAAAAACTTGGCCATCTCTCTCTCCCCCCTCTCTCTCCTGGTGCATACTGGGACTGAGGTGTTGGAGATGCTGCAGAGTGACTGAGATAGTTTGTTAGAGAACATGAGTTTTTGCCGGTTTTTCTCTGCTTTTTGTGGCACTTTTCAGCCTTTCATGGTGTGTTTGGTTCAGTGACTGGTGTTTGTTGGGTGGTTGTGTATTTTCCTGGCCTGCTGTTAGCAGCGTGCTAGCTGCTTAGTGGCATGGACTACAGCAAGCTAACCAGGAAACATGGGCTGTGTTCGAAACCGCATACTTACCTACTACTCATACTAACTTATTGAGTATGCAGTGTGTTTACACTGGCTGTGTGCGATTTGTTAGTATGCGAGAAGTTCCCGGATGCATACTGCATTCGGCAGAAATGTGGAGTATACATCGTGGGTTCACTACTCTTACTGAAATTACCCAAGATGCAACGTGACGGACGTGACGGTTGTAGATATAATTTTCCCTCCAATTTTTGTGCTAGTAGGTATGTTATGTTAGAGATTTCTGATTGGATTTACAGTGGTTAAAAATAGTTTAAAAACAAAACAAAAAAAACACTTAAGTCCATGCTGAAAGCGACCATGATGTACCGAAGACGGCGAGCCGATCTTCGTTGAAGAGCTGAAAAAACTCTCCGTCGGTAAGGCATCGTAACTGGTCCAATTCCGTTAACGGGACACCGGTCCAACCGGTGATGTTAAGCGAGATATATTGCTGAAAGATTGGCTTCTTGTTTTCAAAGTAAAAGCACAGATTTATCACTGAGGTTTTTTTGCATGAGAAAGGGAAAGGGGGGTTTTATTTTTGTGAAAATAACCGGAAGTGCGTTTCTCACTACGGCTGGCTTAAATTTCGCCGAATTCGTCCGAACAAAATCCTAAACGGTTGATATTCGGACAAATAAACGACACACTCGGCTCTGAACCACCACTTTGTCGCCTAATTAAAAGAAATCTGGATAAAGTTCTACATTTGAAGAGTTTAGAGCTAAAGTGAAATCAGCTTTAGCAGGTTGATTTCGGCTGGGGGAGGAGTGCAATGCATTGTGGATTATTATGTAGTATGCTGTAGTGTAAACGCTTTGCATACTGTCTGATGGACTGAGTATGCAGTAGGCAGTATGGACAGTATGGGTATGGAAGTATGCAGTAGGCAGTATGCGGTTTCGAACACAGCCATGGCTTCAAAATGAAGAGTTCAGCTAGGTCTCCGCTGGTGTGGTGATCAGGTCAAAGCCTCTGACAACAGCGGCTGAAAAAGTCATCCTGAGTAAACTTCCTCCATACATCAGAGGTGTGGACATCATTAACGCGCTGTCCAGATCCAGGATGGTGGTGTCTCCTCTGAGGACTCTGTCCTCTGGCTGTAAAGACCTGAACATGGTGAGCTACAGCAGGAGCTCTCCATGGTGCTGAAGAACAACAGCCAGCATTTAACCCTGAGCTTCAGAGTCACCGTGGAGGGGTTTGACTACACACTGATAAGAATACAGGAAAAAAGAATGTCAGAGGAGAGGACTGCAGTTCTGTTCTCAGGGTTTTGGGTTTAGTGATGGTTTTCTGTCTTTTATCAGTGTACATTACAGTGCACATGTTCTGGTGAAGATGGGGGCGGGGATGAGGAGTCCAGTCTCGGTACAGCGGGCATCAGGCAGGGCTGAGGGATCCAGTCCTGGTACAGCGGGCATCAGGCAGGGCTGAGGGATCCAGTCCGGGCACAGCAGGGCATCAGGCAGGGCTGAGGGATCCAGTCCGGGCACAGCAGGGCATCAGGCAGGGCTGAGGGATCCAGTCCTGGTACAGCGGGCATCAGGCAGGGCTGAGGGATCCAGTCCGGGCACAGCAGGGCATCAGGCAGGGCTGAGGGATCCAGTCCGGGCACAGCAGGGCATCAGGCAGGGCTGAGGGATCCAGTCCTGGTACAGCGGGCATCAGGCAGGGCTGAGGGATCCAGTCCTGGTACAGCGGGCATCAGGCAGGGCTGAGGGATCCAGTCCTGGTACAGCGGGCATCAGGCAGGGCTGAGGGATCCAGTCTCGGTACAGCGGGCATCAGGCAGGGCTGAGGGATCCAGTCCTGGTACAGCGGACATCAGGGAGGGCTGAGGGATCCAGTCCTGGTACAGCGGGGCATCAGGGAGGGCTGAGGGATCCAGTCCTGGTACAGCGGACATCAGGGAGGGCTGAGGGATCCAGTCCTGGTACAGCGGACATCAGGCAGGGCTGAGGGATCCAGTCCTGGTACGGCGGACATCAGGCAGGGCTGAGGGATCCAGTCCTGGTACAGCGGACATCAGGCAGGGCTGAGGGATCCAGTCCTGGTACAGCGGGGCATCAGGGAGGGCTGAGGGATCCAGTCCTGGTACAGCGGACATCAGGCAGGGCTGAGGGATCCAGTCCTGGTACAGCGGACATCAGGCAGGGCTGAGGGATCCAGTCCTGGTACAGCGGGGCATCAGGGAGGGCTGAGGGATCCAGTCCTCGTACAGCGGGCATCAGGGAGGGCTGAGGGATCCAGTCCTGGTACAGCGGACATCAGGCAGGGCTGAGGGATCCAGTCCCAGCACAGCAGGGCATCAGGCAGGGCTGAGGGATCCAGTCCCGGTACAGCGGGCATCAGGCAGGGCTGAGGAATCCAGTCCTGGTACAGCGGGGCATCAGGCAGGGCTGAGGGATCCAGTCCCAGCACAGCAGGGCATCAGGCAGGGCTGAGGGATCCAGTCCCAGCACAGCAGGGCATCAGGCAGGGCTGAGGGATCAAGTCCCAGCACAGCAGGGCATCATGGAAGGGCTGAGGGATCCAGTCCCAGCACAGCAGGGCATCAGGCAGGGCTGAGGGATCCAGTCCCAGCACAGCAGGGCATCAGGCAGGGCTGAGGGATCCAGTCCGGGCACAGCAGGGCATCAGGCAGGGCTGAGGGATCCAGTCCTCGTACAGCGGGGCATCAGGCAGGGCTGTCCCATCTCTGGACAACTTTACAGCCTCGTTATTGATCCTCGGCGGTGCAGGTTGAGGCAGCAGCTCAGTGGTTCTCTCCGCCTGGGTCCTCGGACCCTGATCTCTCCCTGACTGTCTCTGCTTATGCAGATGACGTCAGTGTCTTTTTAACCAACCAGGGAGATGTCCAGTGTTTGCAGGGCACCCTGTCCCTGTATGAAGAGGCCTCTGCACAGTGAACTGGGGTCAGAGTGAGGGTTTGTTGTTGGGACAGTGGAGGGACAGAGGGCCCAGTCTGCCTGGAGGACTTCAGTGGGGAAAGGAGGGTCCGAAGGTGCTGGAGGGGTTTTGGGTACAGAGGGCTTTCAGGCCAAGAATTGATAGGGTGTTAAGGAAAAGGTGTGTGCATGACTGTCTAAATGGGAGTGGTTGCTACCCCAGCTGTCATAGAGAGGAAGAGTCCTGGTTGCCAAAAACTTGGTCGCTTCAGCCCTTTGGCACTGGTTCAGTGCTGTGACACCACCAAGGAGCCTGGTCAAGGACATTCAGAGGACCTGGTAGAGGACATTCAGAGGACCTGGTAGAGGACAGTCAGAGGACCTGGTAGAAGACATCCAGAGGACCATCGTGCACTTCTTGTGATCGAGGAAACACTGGGTGTGGGCTGCAGTCCTCTATCTTCCAGTGGCTGAAGTGGGACAGGGTCTGATCCACATCCGGCCCAAGATGGCCTGCTTTTGACTGCAGGCTGCACAAAGACTGTTGTTCACACCTGGTCCAGACTGGATGGATGCAGCTGGTCTTCTGCGGAGGAAAACTGGACGCCTGGACTACGACCAGCAGCTGGTCCTCCTCCGAAAAGAAGCA
>NC_043745.1:1042434-1082434 GCF_902148845.1 Salarias fasciatus
AGTCTTGTTTTAAGATTAAACATACATTTTCACCAAATGGCAGCACGTTGCAGCTATGATTAAGAAAATTGTCTCAAGTGTACAGGGGAAAAGGTGTTGATAGCGGCAGCAGAGCCTAGCATGGTGGAGCGGGGTGGAGCGCGTGGGGGAGGGGGGACGAAAAGAGCGTAGGAGCATGACAGCTACTACAAATGTAGAGAGGTTGACTGACACGTTAGAAAACCAATAGATAACGAGGCTACCTCGTTATTGATTGGCTAAAGTAATGTTGGTTTTACAACGTCCAGAGTTGATTAATTTTTATTTTCTTTTTTTTGATCACAATAAAAACAAGGCTGCGACAGCTTAGTAACGCCATTTTTTAGCTTTAATTCATTTTGTTAGTAATAAAGATCTTCTATACCACCTTTAAGTTCTGATTGTGTGTGTTTGGTTTCAGGACCGTGACCCCGGAGCTGAAGTCGTACGCGCTGGGCGTTCTCTTCCTGCTCCTCAGACTCATCGGTAAGGAGGCGGAGGGCTCCTCCGTGGCGACGCTCCGCGCTCACGGCTCCGTTTGCGCCGGCGGTCGTCCCGCCAGGACGCTTTGTGTTGTCTTTGTGCTGCGGCTCCCTGATGGAAATGTCAGACCAATTTTTCACCTTGCTTCCAGTCAACTTCATCAGTCTGTCTGCCCAGATACGGACGCAGCTCAACCATGCTTTTCTCTTGACCTTTCGATCTGCTGTCTTGTGTCACCCCCCCTCCGTCTGCAGGCTTCATCCCTCCCCCCCTGATCTTCGGCATGGGCATCGACTCCACCTGTCTGTTCTGGAGCTCCGTCTGCGGGGAGAAGGGAGCCTGCATGCTGTACGACAACGTGGCCTACAGGCACCTGTACGTCAGCATCGCCATCGTCCTCAAGTCGTCGGCCTTCGTCCTGTACGCCACGACTTGGCAGTGCCTGAGGAAGAACTACAGGAAATACATCAAGAACAGCGAGGGGTACCTGACTCCCACCGAGCTCTTCGCCTCCAACGTGACTCTGGACAATTTAGGCAAAGAGATCAGCCAGAATCCAGCCAACAGGACAAAGTTCATATACAACCTGGAGGACCAGGAGACGTGTGACAACATGGAGTCCGTTTTATAGTCCCCGTCTGTCCCAGACTGCACGCACCAGCTGGTTCTTTGTCATGTCCATGCAGAGCGATGTCCTCAGCCCTTGTCCTCTCAACCAACACGTCACCTGTGCTTCAAGTTCCAACTACATTTGTAACCTAAAGCTTGCTTGTGAACTTTTATTTCCACGTGTTTAGATGATGTGGGAATGTTTTGTGCCTCGTTTGAGAGCAGGAGTGAGTGAAAACAGCCAGACATCCTCTGAGATCAGCTTTCAGGGAAAGTCTTCATCGAGAAGAGGTTTTTTTTCAGAGCCGGCAGGAAGGTGGAGGGAATAAATACGCTTCTACTGAGTGACGGTGCCGAGTTTTGGTGCACACACCAGATGAAATTATGAAGCCAGCGTTCCACATCAAAGTGTTTCTTCTTTTTTTTTTTTTAAATCTAATCAAGACAGGATTGCTTTGCAGAAGTCATTAAAAGAGAAGCTTCCTGTGCAGCAGGAGATTGTGACATTTCAGTTGCATTCCTTCTCACTGTCTCACCAAGGATTCGGCCACTGATGACAAACAGACACGGGGAACCAGGGTGGTGTAATCGCGCCCCTGGAGACGCCCGGTGCAGCAGTGATGCATGGTGGAGGCCTGAGCCGGCCCGGGGCGTGAGCATGCAGCAGGGCAGGGAGGGCGGCACTCTGCAGCTCATCAGCCAGACCTCCTGAGCGTGGCGGGCTAGCTGTCAGCAGACGCAGCGTAGCATGTCCAGCCAGAACTACTTCATTAATGCATGCCAGTAATGCATGCATAGAGAAAAAAAAACAGTCGGTTATGTTCAGTGTAATGTCAGTACGTTGCACAAGACTGTGGGGTTTCTTGGCCATCACGATGGTTAAATACGCATCGAGACGGATGGTTTCCCAATTCTTTTTCTGACCATGGACGAGCTTTATAATGCATACTGCATTGTGATGTTGACAGTTTTTTATCGAACCTCAGCTCATGATCACTCACACTGAAGTGATTGGTGAAATAGATTATTTTAGGTTTGTTTTATTTTGTTAAGGAATTCTATGAGATTCTGATTTCTGACATATCCAGTTTAGATAGCAGATATATTGTTTTTCTTGGCTTACTCTGTAAGTGTTTAATATGTTTTGCATCAAAAATGTGAGCGCTTTGTCCAGCTGCTCATCATAAGTTTCAGAGTGTTTTGAGGTTGAGGGTTTCCTGATCAGAACAGTCTGACACTTTAGGAAATGGACATGTGGTGAGAAGCTTCGCACCAAGAAAGCAATGAGGGAAAATAATCCACCGAGTGACTTCTTATGTCTTCATATACTTCCTTTATGCTCCCAACAATGAGGTCAATCAGGATTGGCAGCAAAGACAAAGTGGATTTTAATGAATTCTTGAGAAGTTTGACCAAAATATTGAGGTTCAAACCTTAAATACCACTCAGCCAAAGACTGAAGATGTAATGCTCACTAAGCCAGTCATGCTGGCAACAAGGTCCAGGTCTCAAACCTCACAGTGTCAAACCCAACAAACAGGCAAACAACATCAGACGAAACGGTTTAACTGCTCGCTCGGAGCTTTCAGTGTTTTCTTTTGAATTGAACTTTAAACAGGAAGTCAGTCAAAAACATCCGAGACTCAACCTGCTTCAGGTGTTTCACTGCTCGCCAACATCACATTTACCTGTTCGACCTGAAACTGTGGGGGGGCCCTCACACCGCCAACTTGTCTGGTTTTATCTCCTCCGAGCTGAAGCAGGAAGAATAGCTACTGAGATTTCAGGGGCTAAGGGGGATCTTAATAAACTAAACTAAACTAAAAATCCACTTCGGGATGGAAAACTAGATTTGAGTCAGGGTTTTCATGGCAGCAGCAGGACAATAACTGCTTCCCATCAAGCTTCCTGCTCTGCAGACACGCACATTTTTCTGAAATAATGAAATATCCAACTGTTTGTGACACAGCTGTGCTCTTGGTTTGCTAATGGCGAAGTTTATTTTGATCCACACCACAGTTAAAGTCAATGTGATTAGTGCTTTAATGAATGGACAGTGCTGCTTTCCTAAATAACATCACATGAGGCGAGAACAGAGTCAGTCAGATGATGCTGCGGATCAGCTGTCAGTGGACCTACTTTCACCAGAGCCATGCCAGACCCCGTCACTCTGAGATCTGTCCACTAACTGAGTACAAGGGTCCTTAAAACCTGCGAGGGCAGGTTCCAAACACAGAGAGCGACGGTGCAAAGCAGGGAGATTTGCTCCTCCAAGCACATGAGAGATGTAGAAAACAGTGGGACTGTGCCAGTCAACATTGCTCCATGGCCGCCCAGCAGGTGGCGCTGTGTGTGATATCTGTGAAGTGCAGTGTGCCATCGTGCTGACTCCTTTGTTCATAATAGTGCCATACAAGTGCCAAAGTGACGCCATAGAAGTGTAGTAAGACTCTGAGCTGGATCCAGCTGTATGTAGCCTCTCTGTGATCTCCTGTCACCATGTCACACACGTGTCCCAAAAACATAATGCCTATCAAATATTGTATATTGGTCTAGAGAAAAGAATTATTTAGAATCTAATAACTGTTATTATGTAAGACTTTTCTACTAGTGAAGGTATTGTCTCCTTTAGATAAAACCTGAAGTTGCTTTGGTTAGCGTGGGGTGGGCGTGGCGGCGGTCTGCGGATGTGACAGCCGTGCCATATCAACCTGAGCACTGTAACACTTGAACGGGAGCAAAGACCAAGCCGACTCATCCCTGCTCCGACCGACAGCCCGGCGGCGGCCGGCGGCGGCGCTGGCTTGGCCTTGTCTTCACGTGTGGCGACAGGACTGTTTCTTTTGGCGCCGAGCTGCGCTCCAGATGCTCTGCCTTGTGATGAGAAGAAACTATTCAGTGCTTACATTTTTACATCCTGATTTCCTCATTGTTCCCTGTTGATGGCCTTGCTCAGTGGTGATAACTGCTCGACTTCTATAGCAGGCTTTAATGAAAGGAGTTTTGGCATGTGAAGAGTTTGCTGCCTCGGTACGACAGCTGATCGCTTGTGATCGGCGTTCCTGTAAACGAGGCCGGGATCCCCGCTGTCAGTGGGAGGAAGCTCTTGGTGTGTTTGGCGGAGCCTTCATGATGCCTGAGATTTGATCTGGGTGAACCGTCGTGCTAACCGTGTTAGAGATGTGTCTGCTCTCAGTTTCAAGCCTCATTGCAGGAGATCTTTGGAAACTTAAAGGCATTGAAACAAGAAATGGTCACCTGTACTGTCAGAGCATCATGAAAGATGTCGATCCTTTGCATTTCGTTTCTTTTTCTTTCAAGTGACATGGATTTATATTTCAGAGCTTTACGTTGGGTATATTTCTTGGATAAGATTACATGATTGTATGTTTATTGTAAATACATTAAATATACTATTTTTGTTTTTAATTTGGCCCCTGCCTGATATTTCATACAAAGCCGACCACATTCAATGCTGCAGACACATTCGAACATGATAGTTCAATATTAGCTTTAGTGGGAGTTCTCAGTCTGTCTGTCATTACTCTCAACACGGCTTCTTTTTGTGGAAATATAAAGACGGTCAGCTCACAGGCCTGTTACACACAATAACCCAACATGTTAGGTACCTTTATCCAGGAGGAAAAGATAATTACTTGACCACAGATGTAAGCTCACGTTACTCATTAGTACAACAATCAGACTTGTCTCAGACCTGTCTGCTCACATTCACACTGAACATCACTTTGATGAAATTCTGCATTCCTGATGTCTCATGATGGACAAGCAGGAAAAGTGTTGAATCCTTTTTTTATTAGATGATTTCATTTTCAGCTTTAAACCAGTAGACATCCTGAATATTCACCTTTTTAAATGTGGTAACATTTGAAAGAATAATGCATTTGAGAGATGAGCAGCAGAGATATGAACCCAGTGCATGATTATGTTAGAGGGTTAGGGTGAGAGGGTTAATGCAGTGCCTTGTGCTCCCTCGGCGTCAGTGTAGGGTTCGGGTTGGACTAGGGTTAGCAGGATAGGGATGGAGGTCTATGGTTGGAGGGTTAGTGTAGGGTTTGAGGGTTATGGTTAAAGGAGGATCAGTGTAGGCTTCATGTTAGAGGGTTCAGGTCTCTGGGTGTCATGATGGATGGAGGAGCTGAGGTGAGTAACAGCAGAGTTCTCATCTCTACATTTCTCATGTCTGCACGCTATGAAAATACATTTCAATTCAGAGTCTATAATATGAGGGACAAGCAGGAAGTTATAAGATGCTTCATGAAAAGCTCGAGACTCATGTCACACTCACCCATTCCCACACACATTCACACACCATGCAAGGTGTTCAATCCATACACTGGGAGCAGTTCAGGGTTCAGTGTCTTGCTCAAGGACAGGGTCAGATGGGGAATCAGTCCAAAAACCTCCCGGTTGCTCTACCAAGTGAGCCACAGTGGCCCCATGCTCATGACACTGAGTGGTCACACGGGGTGAAGGGGAGTGTATTCCTTCTCTGCACACTGACAGAAGATGAATTCTGACATCAGATAAAGGAAAACGTGCCTCGCCGTGACGGACCGCCCCGTCGTCCCGGCCCTGCGGCCGTTCCCCGGCCGTTCCCCGGCCGTTCCCCGGCCGCCCCGCGCAGATCATAGCCGGGGTTATGGAGCGCCGCTGAATCATCTGGTACCTCTGCTGTGAGGGAGCCACGTCTGTCGGGCTCCAGGTTGGCCGGGCTCAGAGCTCTGCAGTTTCTCGAGTGCAGACAGGGTCTCGCCGGGGCCACGATGCAGTGAAATGGAAAGCATGCCATTCCCTGTTCCGCTTGATGCCGAGTGACTGTGAGAGGTTGTGTCATGTTCCTTGGCTATTGACTCAATGACTTGGGACTTCACGACAAAAGCCTGGACCCACGCGGGCGCCCTGCGTGCTGCCAGAGAAATGTGTCTTCCACTTGTCTTCACATTGACCCGAGGACTCTGCCGGATTGACATGTCCACATCCCCAAAGTCTCACCTCCTGAACCCCGAAATAACCTTTCCGTGACCCGGCCTGTCTCTCATGCTCCGTTAGCCCCGAGCCTGGCTGCCACTGAAACATTTCACTGAACTTGAGGGAGTTTTCTCGGAGAGAACCACGGATTACCTGTCTGTGGCAGTCACCTGTTCAGCTCCCGCTGCATGGATGACATGGCAGCACATTATTCACTGTCAGAGCAGGTTGAAATGTCAAGGCATGGAGTAAGCACGGGCCATTAGCTGTTACTGAAATGACAGTCCAGAGAGGCAGACCTGCAGGGCTCCATCCAGGAGATACACTCTGCCTACACCCTTCATTTCTGGGAGGAATTAGGAGATTCAGACTCACCGTCCTGCCAGCCGACCATGATGCATTTTTCTGTGCATTGTATGCAGAAGAATGTCTGATTAATGCCTCGTCCTGTGACGTGGCTCTGACAGCGGCCCTGATTCATTGCAAGCTTTCCTTACATTGTTAAAAATCTCTGTCTGACTCTGTGACAATGGTCCAATTAGTCCACTCCTTACATGCAGCGAATATCCATAAACAAAAGAGGCTGTGAATTGCAAATCCAGTTGCACGGTGTCCTTGCTCTCCTCCAATCTAATAATGTGATCAATCATGTGAACAGTGACGTCTCTACAGCAGCAGCATGCAGAGAAATCCCTCAGAGGATTAGATCAGGTGGTTTACATATCCATGTATTCAGTCTACAGAGATTATTTAGAGGAAAACAGAAACAAATGTTTGGAAGCGTGAATCACCTGATCCCTTTGCATTTCTTCTTCATGTACCTAGTGAAAATGAGATTTCTCCGTGAGGTGGGAGTGACCTTCATTCATGCACTTGACATCCATAGCCAGCTGTGATGTCTTCCAGGAAGCTTTCAGAGTTGGTTTGATGCTCTGAAGGCGCGAAGTGACGGCCTCCTGCTCGGTGGTGGCGCTGCTGCTTGAGGAATAGTCCTGTTTGCAGAATCATCCATTACACTGATGAGCCTGCAGCCTCGGAGCTGTGACACCACGAGCCAGACAGCCCACTGCCACTATTTGTTCAGCTAAAGCATTCATCACACTAATTACCCACAGTGCCAAGCAGCTCCTGCAGCCCGGCGAGGCTTGGGCTGCTCGTTTAGAGGCTGAGGTGAGAAGGGGAAAGCCTCAGATGAGTCTAAACAAGAGGCTGTCCTCCTTTCCTGGCTCCTCTGCACATAATTAACTCAGTGCTCCTGCGACTTGACAAATTGGAAAGATGAATCTGGCCTCTTTGAATAGAGACAAACACACGATCAATCAAAACGCTGTGAGTCTGAGGAAATGTGAAGGACTAAAGAAGTGTCTCTGCTGTTTGACATTTGGTCCTCTGACAGAAACACTGAGATGGAGAGTCGAAACGTGAGAATGAGTCAGTGTCCTGTCTGTCACTTTCAAACATCCACACCTGCAGCCGCTTTCGACAAAGGAACGACGCTCGCTGCCTGGAGACAGTCTGCAGCTGTCCACACTGCTGCTGTCTGAGCCCACACGGCGTCCAGGTCTCGCTGCTGGAGTCAGTCAACACACCGGACCGCCCACGTCCTCTCAGAGTCCTGCACTCAGGTCCTGCACCCAGGTCCTGCACTCAGACCAGCTCTGTGCTGCTCAGCAGCCAGAACCAGACGCTCAGAAGGAAACAATGAACCCAAAAAACAACCCAGTCAGCCGTTACTCTGGGAACACAATCAATTCACATTCAAATAAAAGAATCCATCCTTTGTTGCTCTTTTTTGTTGAAATAAATGATTCTGAATTATTTTAAATTGTTTGTGGACGTCTGAAAGCTCTGCTAATGACCACCTCCCAGTCTGGTTCAGCAGGAAGTCTCCTCCTCTGACTGAAATGTCTAATATTCACACATATGAAAAACAAACAATAAACCACTTTAACAAAACAAACATACCATCATCATGGCACCATGGCAAACATCCTATCCCAGCACCCCCCACCCCCCTGCACCCGGGACAACAGGCCTATTTGTCCCCCTTTGGGGATGTGACTGTAACTTCAGTTGAAGGAACTGATGGTTTTTTTTTTTACTCTAATTTATTATTTCATTCAGGAACATCATGTTACACGTTGATTTATATATTAACTTAGATGGCATGTTCATATATACAGTACATAGTCTATGGATCACTCTGATCTAATGATTGCAAATAATCTAAGATCACAATGAATGTAAAATGACTGAATTACTGATCACTGTCCAGATTTCACCTCGTTATCTGCTACAATTAGCAAAGCCCCCTCTGGAAGGGTTTCCAACAAAGTACGGCAGATATAACTCGCTATGCAACACGTTTTATTTCTCACACACTCAACAGGAAATACACGCAGCTTCACAGCTGCTCCCAGCGACTCCTGCACTGCAACGAGAACATAAAGGCCCTGACTCTCACTGATGGTCGCCACTGCTGACTTTGCAGTTTATAAACCTAAAGCACAAAGATATATTCTAATATCAGTTATCAAACATCACACTTCTCATAAACATTATTCTTTTTAACTTTAACTTACCGACACCGTGTACATGCTTAGCAATTAACCCACACTGATGAACGAGCAGAACCCACACGGATTCTGGTTCTGGACAAAGGCTCCGACTCTGTTAAAGGGACTGAAATGATGTTGTATTTGTAGCTATATAAATAAACATAACTGAGTACAAACACCAATGTATGCGAAAAAAACAATTTTCATATAAATAAAATAAAATAAAGCTGACATGTTTAAATGAGAGTCTGTTAAATTCTGTGTGAAGATAAGAATCAGCCATTAGTGAGGATCTCTCGTCTCCTGGATGAGCCGCGAAGCCACTTAATGTGACAGTGATTTAGCTGACAAACCGTTAGCTTCGCTGCACAGCAGTCACATGAACTCTCATGGAAAAAATACCACAGCAAAAGATATATTGATCCCCATGATTTACGAATATCTGTAAAAGAAGCAGTGAGCAGAGAAAAAGGGACTGGTGGAATGAAACGCTCTCCGTTACACTGTGAACATGGTCTCAGCTCAAAACTCGGCTGTGCATTTCTACCATTGACTCAGCAATGTGGGTTAATCTGACCGGATAATGAGGTCTAGGCTGAGTGAGGTCAAAGGTTAAGTAGGACTTTGTGCGAGTCCTAATGAGAATCCTAACGTTTCGCCAGGATGGATGTGTTCATATCTGGCCGACCGTTGGCCAAGCGTTGTCATTGTACGCTGACCTGTAGCACAATGGGCCTCTCAAGCATGAAACGCGTTCATCCCACAATGCCGCAGGGCCCAGGAGGAGCTGGAGGTCAGCGGTCCGGAGGTCAATGAAAGGCAAGAGATGGCGGAGCAGTCACAGGTGAATCAGTAGCCCATGATTCACCTGTGACTGCCGCACTAACCCAACAACAAACCAACGGTGCTAAACCCCCGTACCAGCCTGAGAGGCTCCAGAGCAAGGTCAGGAGAAAGGTCAGGAGCAAGGTCAGGAGCAAGGTCAGGAGAAAGGTCAGGAGCAAGGTCAGGAGCAAGGTCAGGAGCAAGGTCAGGAGCAAGGTCAGGAGCAAGGTCAGGAGCAAGGTCAGGAGCAAGGTCAGGAGCAAGGTCAGGAGAAAGGTCAGGAGCAAGGTCAGGAGAAAGGTCAGGAGCAAGGTCAGGAGCAAGGTCAGGAGCAAGGTCAGGAGAAAGGTCAGGAGAAAGGTCAGGAGCAAGATCAGGAGCAAGGTGAGGAGAAAGATCAGCAATCCAGAGATCACGATCACAACACCAGGAAGAAAAAGGCCAACTCAGACAATTGAGCTCCAACATCATCTGCTGTCTGTCTCTCTGTCTGTCTGTCTCTCTGTCTCTGTCTGTCTGTCTCTCCCTCTCTCTGTCTCTCTGTCTCTCTGTCTGTCTCTCCCTCTCTCTGTCTGTCTCTCTGTCTGTCTGTCTCTCCCTCTCTCTGTCTCTCTGTCTCTCTGTCTGTCTGTCTCTCCCTCTCTCTGTCTGTCTGTCTCTCCCTCTCTCTGTCTCTCTGTCTCTCTGTCTGTCTCTCCCTCTCTCTGTCTGTCTCTCTGTCTGTTTCATATATGGGGATGTTATTAGCAGCTCTCCATTATGACAGAAAAAATATGCATTTTAGATTAACCCGATCGTTTATTGCTGGCTTTAGATGGAGTTGTGATTACTTTGTTATACTGGATTATAACTTCCACTCATGTTACTAAATCTTTAAAAGTCACCAAACAAGCTTTAGTTTTCTTTGACAATGCTTGATTATCCAACTCCACGTGTTTCATTACTTCTCATTTTAAACTGAAGATGAGGAAATCCAACTGAACAGATTTTATTTCTCACCATATTAAAGGCATATTCAAGGATTCTCCGCCGATTTCGTACAACATGGCCGTTACAACATGCCATTTTTGGAGCGCTGCCATGCGCGGCTGCCTCCGTGAGGACTGTGGGAGCGCGCACATCAGCTGCATGTCAGTTTGTTTACATCCGCACAGCTGGAGCGTCGTCTTTCATAGGATTAAAACACATTTGTAATCATGTCGACTCTTCTTCCAATCATACATCAGAATACGATCCATAAAGTAGTGTCTTACGTGTTTATGCAACAAAAACACGTCTGAATGGGATAATCAGCAGGTCACCTGTCCAGCAGGAACTTCCCCTCGTCCTGATCAGTCCTAAATCCCTTTGTGCTTTGAATGTCCGCCGCCTCGTAAAGGAATCTCCCAGTAAAACACGCGTTCTGCCTTCTTTTCTACGGCCTTTCTTCTGTCCTCTGTCATCTCAAACAATGTTCTTTTTTTGTGGCTAGCCACCTTCGGAGGCGTCGGGAGGAGCAAGCCGCTTCTGAATGAGGTGCTTTGGTCGCTCCCGCTGCATCACTTCCTAAACAAGGCTCTGCACATGCAGCTCGAAACCAGAGCGCCAGAGGCGGCGACTCCACAGGATATGTCATCACGCAAACGCGTTCCCACATTGATTGGCTTTATGACTGCCCAGTCACGAGTTGGAACCAGACAACACTGATTGGTTCTAAGGATCCTCCAGTATGTCTTTAACCTTTAAATAATAAACTGCTGAACTGCTGCAATGAAATGTGACATTAAATTGGTACCCACTGCAGTGAATTCAAATTCAAATAGAAAAAACAAAGTATTCACTATTTTATACATAAAATGTGTCTTTTCTAATGCAGGAATGACAACATGATCTGTTCCATCAGCCAAGAAATAGAGGCGACTCGTGAGAACTGAAGCCATGTGAGGGGATTGCACAAAGATGACGGAATTCAAAATAATTCTCACAAACAACAGCTCACTGGACCACCGTCCCCCATCCTGGGGCCCACAAAAGTAGGATTCATCGATCCAGGATCAGTGACTGATCCAGGCTCATCCAATCAGAAACAGGCTTACTTGGTTGCACAGAAGACCGATCCAGGATGAGAAGACAGGATTCATCAAGCAGGTGAAACCAATCCAGGATCGGTGTGACTCCTGAAAGAGATCCTGTTGATCGATCACAGAATCATAGATTCACCAGGTCAACCAGAGTGGAGTCCTTCTCTCCCAAGAAGAGGAAGTTCTCCTGGCGGAATCCTACAGTCTCCTCTGGTGAAGGCCCCCCACAGCGTCATGATGGAAAATAATCTGAGATCACAATGAATCTAAAACGACTGGATTACTGATCAGTGTTTAAATCCTGACGGTGGGTCTGGCTGGATGGGAGAGCAGTGAGTCGTGAGCAGGAGAAGAAGTACTGGTTTCCATTTGTGGAACTTCTGACTGAATAAAAGGATGGGACTTAATAAATCCTGGACCTGGTCCTAGTCTGGAGCCGGCTGAATCCTGGCCCTGGCCCTGGTCTGGACCTGGTCCTGGTCTGGAGTAGACTAGCTCCACAGAATAAATCTCCATGTTAACTCATGTCAAAGCGTATCTCACGTTGCTCTATCCTACTTTAGAGCAACCGGATCCTGGATTAGTTCATCCAGGATAACCAAGATATCCCAGGTTAATCCCTGATCTTGGTTTTGTTCAGGCCTCTGAACTCTGACCTATATATGACAATATTATGGACTATATAGACAACATGCAACAGTCAACAGCATAGTAAAGACAAAAAACAACTGATTATCAATTCTTATTACTGGAATGTAATAATAATAATAATAATAATAATAATAATAATAATAATAATAATAATGATATTGCTGATTATGTTCATGTTGTCGCTGCTGCTGTTTTTGTTGTTGATGCTGTTGTTGCTCTTGTAGTTATCGCTGTTGCTGCTGTTGTTGCTACTGTTGCTGTTGCTGTTAGTGTTGTTGCTGCTGTTGTTATTGTTGCTGTTGTTGCTGTTGTTGCTGTTGTTGCTGCTGTTGTTATTGTTGCTGTTGCTGTTGTTGCTGTTGTTATTGTTGCTGTTGCTGTTGTTGCTGTTGTTGCTGTTGTTGCTGCTGTTGCTGCTGTTGTTATTGTTGCTGTTGCTGTTGTTGCTGTTGTTGCTGTTGCTGTTGCTGTTAGTGTTGTTGTTGCTGTTGTTGCTGTTGTTGCTGTTGTTGCTGTTGCTGCTGTTGCTGTTGTGTTTCTGTCAGACTGAAGCTACGGGTCTTTGGCGGTGGGACTTGAAGGCCGACACTCACCCACGGTCCAGTACTGAGCAGCAGAGCTCTGCAGGGGGTCTGAGTGGAGCTGCAGTGTATTTTAGATCACACCCATTAATCTCATTAGCATAATGAGCTTACACCACGCCTATTTACTGTGAAGGAACAGGAGTTTACTGGGAAGGCTGCAGCGTGTCACCGACAGGCCGGACTTCTCTCACTGGCTGAGACCAGATGATGAAAACACTCAGTGTGGCTGTGTGAGCAGAGAGCTGTAAACACTGCCCGCACACCGTCTCCAATTAGCTCGCTCCCCGCCGGAGATCGGTCTGAAAGGCTACCGGATCACCAAAAACAGTGTGGGAGGAGTAGCGAGGAGGGCTGACCATCTGTGAACTGTGTGATGAAAAGGAGCGGCAGAGGCAGGCCTCATGCAGCCTGGTAAATACTGCAGCTTGACCTTCCGCTGTTGATTGGTGTTGGACCGCCGCCATGTGTTTTCGTTAGCAGCAGGGCTAAGCTTGTTTAGTGTGCAAGCGCTCCCTGGATGATTACATCTCTGGCCGTCTGGAAGAACGTGACGGCGCGGCCAGCCGCAGGCCTCGACACTCTTCACATGAAACCTCCACGCACCTCCACACGACTCCGTTTTCACCCCAGAGTCCCGTCTCGCTGTCTGCGGGAGCGATGCGACAGCAGACGGCTCAGTAGCAACACGGTGCTCACCTGCACCTCCAGGTTTGTCTGGAAGAGGATGAAACGAAGCGGAGGCGACGGCGCTGCTGACGGAGGGGCTGGCCATCAGCTCCCGTCAGCGCCGAGCAACACGGGGGGGTTCAGGGGGAACGACAGCATCTGAAATGTAAATGTCCCGTCCCTGCAAAGCTGAAGGCAGACGGAGATGGTGTCTGTCTCCACACAAGCCCACAGGTTGTTAACGAGACTGACAGACGAGACGACCAGCAGAAAGCAGCAGTCCCACATTACAACACAGCAGGTGTTGGTTCTGATGTCTTCTCCTGTCTGTAGGAATCTCACACCTGCTCTCTGCTCATGCAGTCAACTGAAAAGTTTTCCTGAAGCCTCCAGGAGGCGCTGGGATCCTGATCCACCTGTAGCTGTTCTGCTAATGAGAACCACAGAAACACTGTGGCTGCAACACTTTCAGTTCAGTGAGTGGAGACACTGGGAGCAGCACCCACCAAAACCAGAACATGTTCTAAATGCAGAGACTCCAACTGTCACCTTACTGATGTGGTCCTGGGGGGGTTCCCAAAAACTCACATTTACATCAAGGAATATAAATCGCGGTAAACATCACTCTTCAGGATGGAAGCTTATGAAGATGAAACAAGTGGACTGTGAAAGATTATAGAGGATTTATATAGAGGAAACATGATAGCATTTCTGTGGGATTTACTCTAAAAAGTCACAAACATTAAAAAAAGAAAGAAAGAAAGAAAGACCATGACAGACCATCACAGACTCTTTAGACCTCTGGAGACAGCCTTGTAGAGACGCTTCTCCTCTTCAGACCGCTGCAGGCCTTTGGTTTGTCTGCTTCACTCAGATAACCATCTGCAGCACTCAGGAGCTCAGTCTCACTTCCTGCTGACTTTAAAGGTGCATTAATTAAGGAGTTTTTCAACCTTAAAAATACTTATTTTCCACCATAAATATGTTACACATTTTTAATGCTGTGTACAATGTGCCCTGACATATTCATTACCAGAACCTCTAACAGCGCTAAATTGTCACTTGAAAGCAGGGCCGGCTCTAGGCATAGGCGAACTAGGCGGCCGCCTAGGGCGCCACGTCCCGAGGGGGGCGCCGCGGTCGTACAAGGGGCGCCACGATATGCTCTGTGTTCCGTGTGCCCCGTTGTGCAGCGGTCCGACGCACCGCGCTCCTCGTCCTCGGCGCTGCCCTGCACTGATCGGTATTGTTCGGCACCGCTCCTCACTGCGCACCGCACCCCCCCCCCCCCCCCCCCTGCTCAACAAATGTCGGGACCGCTCGAAAAACACGCACCCAAGGGGCGCTCGTCTCGGGCTCGCCTAGGGCGCCTCTGAAGCCCGGGCCGGCCCTGCTTGAAAGTCACAGTGCCGGTCCGGCTCCAGAATTTTTTTGGGGAGAATTTGAAAGGAATGATGCAATGCGCGCTCCAGCTCCTTGAGTTTCGTTTTGTCCGCCATTACTCGTCCAGATGCTCAGTGAGCAACAACTGAGCAGGATCTTCCAGAAAGTCAGAACAGACTGACTTCTAGCACTGCCACAGCTCCACACAGACTCCACCAGGGAGAAGACACTTACATCTTACTTGAGCGCTTCTAAACGAGCGAGGAAGGAGTCCCCCTCTTCCGTGCACGGGAGCCACAGGGACGAGTTTTTCACTAAGGTGCATTACGCCTAAGGCCTGCAGGGGCGCTGTTTTGCATAAAACGTGCAAACTCCTCAATGCACCTTTAAATGAATCAACTTGTCTCCATCAGTCAGAAGGAAAGTGGTTCTGATCCCAGCAGGTACACCTGGACAGGTAACTACAGGATAAGTGGAACATTTACAATTAGGAATTACATTGAAAGTGGCTGATTAACAAAAAAAATAAATAAATAAATAAAGAATAATGCATGCAAACTACACACAGAAGAACTCAGACCTGGACCCTTCTCCATGTGAGGTGGCAATGCTAACCACTGCAGCCCTGTGCCGCCTTCGCCCAGCCTGCAGCTCCAGGCACGTGTGGCTCAGTTACTGAGGACACTCGGTGGCATCAAACCTGCAGCCAGGAGAAATAATGGTTCCATCCGAATTCTGTCTTTCTTATGACGGACGGACACACACACACACACACACACACACACACACACACACACACACACACACACACACACACACACACACGTTTGTACTTATATCATTGTGAGGACGCTCATTGACATAATGCATTTCCTAGCCCCTAACCCTAAACCTAACCATCAAAAATAAATGCCTAACCCTAACCCAGACCCTAAACCTGACCTAAACCCAACTGTAACCCTAAATCAAGATCCAGTCTGAACCCTCAACAAGGCCAAAAAAGGTCTGTCGAAAAGTGAGGACCGGCAAAAATGTCCTCACTCTGTTGGTGAAAAATGAATTTTGGTCCTTACTTTTGGGTATGTACAAGAACACACACACACACACACACACACACACACACACACACACACACACACACACACACTCACAGCTCCTCCTGGTTCACTGAGCTCCGCCTCCAAACGTGCTGACGTGTGGACGCACCGTGCAAAGCATCATCTCTCTCTCTCTCTCTCCCTCTCTCTCTCTCTCTCTCTCTCTCTCTCTCCTCTCTCTCTCTCTCTCTCTCTCTCTCTCTCTCTCTCTCTCTCCTGTCTTTTTTAATGTAACTTCTGACTGATCGGGAGAGCATGGAGCGTGCGGAGAGCCTGGTCCGATGCCTGTGTGTGTGATGAAGGATGCGCGCGGTTTAAAGCTGGACGCGGAGCGGGGAGGGTCGCACAGTGCGTGTGTGTGTTCGGGGGTCCCGCGGCCTCCCGCTGTGGATCCGGACTCGGTGTTTCTGCGGATGCTGCACGGCGTCCCGCCGGGCTGAGTGCGGCTGTCTCCTCTCCGCCTGTGAAGCGGCGCGTTCTGATTCCAGGCCGCTCTCTCACGCGCTGCCTTCGCTTTATTTCTGTTGCAACTTGCGTCCGGTTTTGTCCAACAATGCGGCTGCCTGCGTGAACACGTGCCACTGATTCATGACGGAAAAACCGTGTGCGTTTTAAAATCGCTTAAAAAGGGAAACTTGTGCGCGTAAAGTTTTGGAGGCGGGCGATATGGCGATGGTAGCGTGGAGGAACGCGGAGGGCGTCGGGGACCCTCAGGGGGGGCTCTCCTCGCCGGTGTCCCAGGTCCCAGGTCCCCTGTCTCTGCCCGGGGAGCTGACTGGACACATGAACCCTGCGACCTCTCTGGATTTACCGCAAGCGGCGGCGGCGGCGGCGGCGGCAGGCGCGCCTCCTGGAGCACCGAGCAACCCGGCCGGACCCGCCGCAGCGGCCACCGCCAGCACCGCCAGCACCCACCACGGCACCTCCTCCTCCTCCTCCTCCTCCTCCTCCATGGACAAGCAGCAGAGCCAGCAGATCGAGTGCATCGTGTGCGGGGATAAATCCAGCGGGAAGCACTACGGACAGTTCACCTGTGAGGGATGTAAGAGCTTCTTCAAGCGCAGCGTCCGCAGGAACCTGACCTACACCTGCCGGGCCAACCGGAGCTGCCCGGTGGACCAGCACCACCGGAACCAGTGCCAGTACTGCCGCCTCAAGAAATGCCTCAAAGTGGGCATGAGGAGGGAAGGTACGGCTGCTAGCGCGCGCGCACACACACACACACACACACACACACACACACACACACACACACACACACACACACACACGTCCCTGCTGTCACTGAGCATGCTAAACCTCAGTAGCTTAGCCTCGGTGTCTCTTTGTTCCCACAGCAGTTTATGTTCCTGCAGCATCTAATTCTGTAATGTGTGTCTGCGCGTCCTCCGTCCTCCGTCCTCCGTCCTGCGTCCTGCGTCCCGCGTCCCGCGTCCTGCAGCCCGATGCGCGCGGTGCGCACAGGGCGCGCGCGCCGCAGCTAGCCTCCTCTAGCATGCACTGGATGTTCTCGTGCATCTGCACGCTTCTCCAATTTCTCCGTCAAATCTGTCGACATTTTCTGTTCTATATTTTCCACACTCCGACGCCGTGTGGTGTTTTTCGTTTGTTTGTTTTTTTGCAGGATTATTCATGCATGCAGTGAATTATCGGCTCGCGGATGCATAAAGCCTGAGGGCTGCAGGCCCGCGCGCAGCCTGCTGTTCGCCCTGTAATCCTCTTCACGGCGGAGCAGCCGCACTCCACATTTAATGTTCTCTTAACAAAATAAAAAGTCCAAACACATATTAATCCAGGCCTTTACCAACCAGAAAACAGCTGAAACACTCAGAGCCGGACCTGCTAAACTATCCAAATATTTGATGGAATTATTTTCTTGACCTGGAAATTAATTCTCATTTGTTATTTGAAGTTTTTCAATCAATTTCTAAACAGACGATCGAGCAGCTGTCCTCCGCTGGATCAATGTGACCGAGCTTCTCCACGATTACATTTTGTGTTTTTATTCTCATTTTGTTTAGCGTCTTTTTTAGGGTGTGTGTGTGTTTGCATTTCGTACTGTATCGAGACAAAGAGTGATACATGAGGAGGATTAGTGAAACACTAAAATTTAAAATGTAAATGCCTGAAAACATTTTTTCTGTGAGGTTTCTGAGTATCTTTTTTTTTTTATTCAGAACTGTGAAATTAAAGTAAAAATTCTGAGAAGTGGAAAAATTGTGGAAAAAGTGGGTATAATTATGAAATGAGAATAAACCCATTTTAAGAGTTTCTGCAGCGAATCTGAACGGTGTGTGTGTGTGTGTGTGTGTGTGTGTGTGTGTGTGTGTGTGTGTGTGTGTGTGTGTGTGTGTCAGCTGTCCAGAGGGGCCGGCTGCCCACCCAGTCCTACCACGGACAGTTCGCCCTGACTAACGGAGACCCCCTGCAGTGCCACTCCTACCTGTCCGGCTACATCTCGCTGCTGCTGCGCGCGGAGCCGTACCCGACGTCCCGGTTCGGGTCCCAGTGCCTGCAGAGCAACAACATCATGGGCATCGAGAACATCTGCGAGCTGGCGGCGCGCATGCTCTTCAGCGCCGTGGAGTGGGCGCGCAACATCCCCTTCTTCCCGGACCTGCAGGTCCCGGACCAGGTGGCCCTTCTGCGCCTCACCTGGAGCGAACTGTTCGTGCTCAACGCGGCGCAGTGCTCCATGCCCGTGCACGTGGCCCCGCTGCTGGCGGCCGCCGGCCTGCACGCGTCCCCGATGTCCGCGGACCGCGTGGTGGCCTTCATGGACCACATCCGGGTCTTCCAGGAGCAGGTGGAGAAGCTGAAGGTGCTTCACGTGGACTCTGCGGAGTACAGCTGCATCAAGGCCATCGTGCTGTTCACCACAGGTAAAGCCCCGCGCGAGGCGCGCGCACGGACCCTCAGACAAGAAACACAGAACAGCCAAAATAAAGCAAAAACAGAAGACACGACACAAATATCCTCTGAAATAACCAAATAACAGACAAAACACAGAGATCACCACCATAAAGTCTCAATATAGAAACAAAATAAAGGAGAAGGAACGCCACGAGGAGATTAGAACACAACACGCAAACAAAATCACCATAACGACAAAAAATACATAACACGCAAAACACCGCAGATTTTCTCTGAAATAATTAAATAACAGAAAAACAGAAAGAAGAAAGCACAGACTCAATAAAGCAACAGAATAAAAGAGAAGAAATGGCACGAGGAGATTATGAAATAACAAAATAGAATAAAAACAGAAGAAACACCAGAAATATTTTCTGAAACAAATAAATACTCAACACGCAAAATTTAAAAATACACAAAGACTCAATAAAACATTGAAATAAGACCCAAAACTGAAAAAAGGACAAGTTCTTTGAAATTACTTCAAATGGCAAAAAAAGAAACCGTTGACGGAGGCGCGCGCAGAAATAACACGCAATTTGATTAACAGAAAAAGCCGCAATATTAAAAAAAAACTTGAAAAAAAGAAGAACAGGTGCTTTTGAAAATTATTATGTAGTCCTATGAACATGTAGTTTATTAGAATCATGAATAAATTATATTTTTGACAGAAGAAAATATTAAAAGTGAATTTAGGCTGATTTATCAACTCAGAAATAACAGTTTGTCTCTTAATTTTAGCGAGAGAAGACGTGCAGCTCTCAGATCATTAAAATGAATAAATACATGAGAATGAAGCATTTGCATGGACGCTGCTTATGTAATGTGTTTACTACAGACTGGGTCTGCCGTGAACTGATGTGACCGGAGTCAGGCTGCCGGCCCTTAAAGCCGCAGCACCTCTGCATCGCGAAACATCTCCGAAAGGCGTCCGGTGAGATGTGCACGCGCATAGCGTGCAGGAGGCCCGGTGTCAGGGCTGCTCTGCGTTCAGAGGCGTCTCACGCAAACGTTTCTTCACTTTATCATTTATTGTTTCATTCCCGCAGACAAACCTCATCAACTGGCAACTTAATTCATTTGTTTAGCTGTTAGAAAAAAAATGTGGCTGTCTTTTAAATGTAATGTTTTATTATTTTTTTAATATTAGCGACCCCCCAATTATTATATACGTGAAATGGTAAAAGATACATCGTTTTTTTCATTTTAAATTATGGCTGCTATTTATCAAACCGCAAAATATGATCTCAGATTTCTTTTAAAATAACTAAAAACGTTTCTTTTAACGTCTCTTCCACAATAACCCAGTGGAGGGAAATAAGGGGGTATATATATATATATATATATATATATATATATATATATATATATATATATATATATATATATATATATATATATATATATACATATAGCGTAACACATATACATATACATATACATATGTATATGTGTGTGTGTGTGTGTGTGTGTGTGTGTGTGTGTGTGTGTGTGTGTGTGTGTGTGGAATAGAGAAGGCCTCCTCCTATGTAGGTCTATTCTCATCCTCATGAGCACATCTGAACACGTGTCTTCAAACTGGGACACAGTAACCGTGCTTTAACCCTGCTCCCATCAGGCCTGCAGCATAACAGGGCAGCACACACTCACACACACACTCACACACACACTCACACACACACACAGAGCTCTGTGGAGATGTAAAGCTCTCACACAGCACGGTGGTCGATGCTCAGTATTTTCTCTGACACACTTTCAGGCCAAATTTCATTTCTTTTTTTTTTTAATGTATTTTTAATGCGGCGAGCAGCGGCTCCATCTTCAATCCCTCCTGATAAATATCTCGACATGCTCCATGCCGTGCAGAGCAGTGCTGGCTCTGCTGTGTGTCTGGGGAGATTTATTGCTGAGTGTCGAGCACAGACGCCGTCACTGTTCTCTCATTACCTCCTCCAGACTCACAAATCTCTAAATTATACACACAACAAAATCAAGTTGCCAAGTGGAACCGGGAATGGTTTCTCGTGAATGACGCCATCAAAGCAAGACGATTTGAAGCAGCTCTTTAAAGAACCGAACCGTCTTACAGCCCAAGGTGCATGAACCCTTCTGGAGTGACGCGTCAAGCGCCATTATTTTGAAGGACTATTTGAAGAGCAGGGAGGAACTGCAGAACAACAAGCTGCAGCCTCGCCGTCCTCTTCCTCATGCCCCTCCTCCAAACCAACACCAGCATGGCGCTAATAACGGTTGCTTCTGCAGTATTTCTGAAAGCATTCACACTTCATTGTTTGGCCTCACTGCTCACTTCAGGCTCCGAATAATGTTGAAAATAAAGTTCAGACATCTTCTCAAACAGTCATGTTCACGGCAAAGTGCTCGTGGCCGTGTAGCTTTAAAGACTAGTTTGAGAAGTTTACTACCACAAGGTAAACATGGGATTTTACTCCAGAACGTTGACTGTTTAATGAACTGATTATATTCTAATGTCATCAGCAGTGGACAAACAGCCGAGGGTTCAACTGATGAAAGTGATTTTCATTTTATTTTCATTTCAAATCTCCAAATCAGAGTTTGAGCTGGAAGCCAGCAGTGAGACGAGAGCGTCCTCTGACCGAAGCTGTCCCCTGTCCCCTGTCCCCTGTCCCCGTCCCGCAGACGCATGCGGCCTGTCGGACGTGGCGCACGTGGAGGGCCTGCAGGAGAAGTCGCAGTGCGCCCTGGAGGAGTACGTGCGCTCGCAGTACCCCAACCAGCCCAACCGCTTCGGGAAGCTGCTGCTGCGCCTGCCGTCGCTGCGCACCGTCTCGTCCTCCGTCATCGAGCAGCTGTTCTTCGTGCGCCTGGTGGGGAAGACCCCCATCGAGACCCTGATCCGGGACATGCTGCTGTCCGGCAGCAGCTTCAACTGGCCCTACATGTCCATCCAGTAAGGGGCCGGTCCGGCGGGGGCCCACACCTCACATCCAGGCAGCACAGTGTTCAAGTCCCTGCTGGAGCAGGGGTGTCAAACAGGCCGGAGGGGGCCGCCACGGGCGAGAGAGGGGGGGCCGCCACGGGCGAGAGAGGGGGGGCCGCCACGGGGTGAGAGAGCAGGGCCGCCATGGGGTGAGAGAGGGGGCCAACACTGGGCGAGAGACAGGGCCGCCATGGGGTGAGAGAGGGGGCCAACACGGGGTGAGAGAGGGGGGGCCGCCATGGGGTGAGAGAGGGGGGGACCGCCACGGGGTGAGGGGGGGGGGGGCCGCCATGGGGTGAGAGAGGGGGGGACCGCCACGGGGTGAGAGGGGGGGGGCCAACATGGGGCGAGAGAGGGGGGGCCGCCACGGGGTGAGAGAGGGGGCCAACATGGGGCGAGAGAGGGGGCTGCCACGGGGTGAGAGAGGGGGGGCCGCCATGGGGTGAGAGAGGGGGGCCAACACTGGGCGAGAGGGGGCCAACACTGGGCGAGAGAGCAGGGCTACCATGGGGCGAGAGAGGGGGGCCGCCACAGGATGAGAGAGGGGGGGCCGCCATGGGGTGAGAGAGGGGGGGCCGCCATGGGGTGAGAGAGGGGGCCAACATGGGGCGAGAGAGGGGGCTGCCATGGGGTGAGAGAGGGGGACGTCAAGGGGTGAGGGAAGGGGGGGCGCCACCACAGGGTGAGAGAGGGGGCCGATATGGGGTGAGAGAGGACGGGTCACCAAGGGGTGAGAGAGGGGGTCGCCTGGTGGTGGGGGGGGCCTGGTAGTAGCGAGGAGGGCCGCCACGGGGCGGGATGAGCTGGATGCGCTGAGTCAGCTGCTGTTCCTGGTCCCTGAGTTACTGAGTTGAAGAGTCGGAGCTGAAACCCAGCACGGAGCCCAGACACTGCGCTAGCCGTTTAGCGTTAGCATGGAGCCGTGAGAGGGCGGCAGGGGGCTCCACTCACAAAACAACGTCAAATCTTCTCTCATCCTCAGTTCCAACAGACGAGGGCGGATGAGGCGCCTCGCCGGTGTTCTGTGGCGGCGTCCTGAGGGTTAGCTCGCTGGCTAACCCTCAGGACGGTTTGACACCCCTGTGCTGAAGGGCTGGAAACTCCGGATTCTGGATGTCTGATCTGCCTTATTTCTTTTCTTCGAAGGGCCCCGGGAATTAAAGACCCACATTTTCAAATGATCTGAACATTCCGGCAGACACTTTTTCAAAGAGCAACTTATTTTATGAGACTACAGACTGATTGTGATGAACTCCTTCTGCAGTGTGGTGGCCTCTCACACTCTGTTTTTTATTGTGGGGGATAATAAGCGATATTTATTGGACCTGTGTGTATATTTATAGTGCTTGTAAATTATGTTTTGAACCCCTTTTTGATGTTTCTTGTATTTCCGCCCCTCCTTGTGAGACAACTGCAGGGATAGTCTTCTGTTTCTCTGGCGTGTTTGGGTTTTTATGTTGTTTTTTAAATAAATAGCACTTTGGACATTTCACTAAAGACTTATCCCCAGGTTTGAAACGTCTTTTGCTCAGTCAGGTTACAGCTTGTGACCCAGGCCCCTCATTGGTGGAAACACTGCCCAGTGTGTGGACGTCTCACGGCCAGTGTTTGATGGATCACTTTCAACACGTCTCGACTTCTTCATGTCAGCTCACTGCTGGACACAATGTGACCGCCCCCCCTTTCCATCCTCTCTCTGCCTTCCTGAACATTCCGCTCGTCTCTGGATCGACTGAACGTTTCTGTTCCGTCTCGTCTGAACCGAGAGGGAGCGAGGCTGAATGTTCAGCAGCAGTAAAGGACTTCCGTATTTTTATATTCTGAGGAGTCACAGTTGATGCCCGCCCAACCCCAACCCCTCAACCCCCCCTCTCCAACCCACCCTCCATCACCCCAACCCAACACCCCCCCACCCCCCACCCACAGCCAAGGCCTCCCTGAAAACTGAAGACATGAGATTAATAAGAAATGCATTACCAAAAATACTGGGATTACTGCCTGTTTAGCACCGGGTCTGATGTGGAAGTGACGTGTGTGATGTGCACAGACGTGCGCAACGTGCACGACATCCACCAGGCCAGCAGCTCCTTCCTGTCACTGTCAATCATGTTCCAGCCTGGACACTGAAAAGGCACAACAAACCTCTGCAGGGGATTACAAGAGCGCGAGTGTGTGTGTGTGTGTGTGTGTGTGTGTGTGTGTGTGTGTGTGTGTGTGTGTGTGTTTACTTCTTTTTGAAAACCACTCTGATGTACTGTGAAAGCATATTGGTTAACATATTGGTACAATATTAAATTATAACTCAAGATTTATAAATGAAGTCCATTTGGTTTATTTCACCATTTCATGGCGGTGTGTGTGTGTGTGTGTGTGTGTGTGTGTGTGTGTCTGTGTGTGTGTGTGTGTGTGTGTATGTGTGTGTGTGTGTGTATATATACGTGTGGACATTTGAATGGACTGAGAGCTGGTGCTGAGCAGCAGAAGTCAGTTCCCTCTGGTCTGGACCTGTTAAAACAGTGAAGACTAGGTCCAATTTCACATGTCGCAGTCACTGAGTCCTGTCTGTCCTGGACCTGTCTGTCCTGGACCTGTCTGTCCTGGACCTGTCTGTCTGGACCTGTCTGTCCTGGACCTGTCTGTCTGGACCTGTCTGTCTGGACCTGTCTGTCTGGACCTGTCTGTCCTGGACCTGTCTGTCCTGGACCTGTCTGTCTGGACCTGTCTGTCCTGGACCTGTCTGTCCTGGACCTGTCTGTCTGGACCTGTCTGTCTGGACCTGTCTATCTGGACCTGTCTGTCCTGGACCTGTCTGTCCTGGACCTGTCTGTCTGGACCTGTCTGTCCTGGACCTGTCTGTCCTGGACCTGTCTGTCCTGGACCTGTCTGTCTGGACCTGTCTGTCTGGACCTGTCTGTCCTGGACCTGTCTGTCTGGACCTGTCTGTCCTGGACCTGTCTGTCTGGACCTGTCTGTCCTGGACCTGTCTGTCCTGGACCTGTCTGTCTGGACCTGTCTGTCTGGACCTGTCTGTCCTGGACCTGTCTGTCCTGGACCTGTCTGTCCTGGACCTGTCTGTCTGGACCTGTCTGTCCTGGACCTGTCTGTCCTGGACCTGTCTGTCTGGACCTGTCTGTCCTGGACCTGTCTGTCCTGGACCTGTCTGTCCTGGACCTGTCTGTCTGGACCTGTCTGTCTGGACCTGTCTGTCCTGGACCTGTCTGTCCTGGACCTGTCTGTCTGGACCTGTCTGTCTGGACCTGTCTGTTCGTCACATGTCCATGGTCCAGGCAGACTGAGGTGACGGCGGCGCCGCAGGCCCCCTCGCCGCTGGACGCTGGACTGTGCAGTGGGAAGACGAGTGGCGACCACGTCTGCAGCGGCAGATTGAGGAGGACAGAGAGCATTAAAGCAGCTTCCCTGCTTCTTAGTGGACAGAGAGCTAATGAGAGGCCCTGCAGAGCCCTGTCACCACCGCTTACCCCCCAGAAGATGAAGACCCGAGGACACTGGGCCCGGGGCAACAAAGAGCCTGCTGGGGGGGGGGGGGGGGGCAGAAGAGGGGAGGACAGGGGAGGAGGAAGAGTGGAGGAGAGCAGCAGCAACCGGCCTCAGCCTGTCCTGCTTAAATCCAACAGCTGTGAGCTACTTTCTGCTTGGCCAATCAGCTGCGAGCATACCGAGCGGCAGCCAATCAGAGGGCTGAGATTATTCTAAATATTAATACTCCCCAAGTCAAGTGAGGACGAACTTCTGAACCCGGATGATCCAACTAAAAATACTCCAGATCTGACAGCAGCGCTCTCAATATTATTACTCATGTATTAGTGATGTGGAAGAAGAGAGAGGGAGACGGAAGTTCAAGAAAAGAGAAGAGAAGAAAAGAAAGACTGCATGTTACACTTTTTTTTTAAAAAAGTTCACACTTTTTAAACTGTTTGCATATCTATCTATCTATCTATCTATCTATCTATCTATCTATCTATCTATCTATACATACATATACATAGAGATACACACAGAAAAAATATATATCACATTTTTCGAGATAGTGAACAACAATAATAATGATAATAATAATAATAATAATAATAATAATAATAATAATAATAATAATAGTAATGATGTTATCATATTGAGTTATATGAAAAAAATAGAAAATCTAGGAAATACACGGAACTGCCCCCCCCCCACACACACACACATATATGTATACATATATATATATATATATATATATATATATATATATATATATATATATATATATATATATATATATACATATATATACATATGATTCGGTTTATTTCTTATCTCTTGTCTTTTTCTTGTTCCTTATTTCTCAACTGTTATTTTCGAGGTACCTGGGATTTAAATAAATAGAAATAAAGGAGCACACCACTCACTTAATGGTTTGCTTAGTCCGACAGAGAAAAATCGCAGTCAGAGGTAGTGTTTCCAGCGCACGTTTGTATTTTCTGGACCGTCAGTTCAGAGCCGCTGATGTGTTTCTGCAGGTTTTTTTACTGAAGTTTTTTACCGAATGACCGCACTGTTGTGGCGCGCGCGCGTGTTCGTTGAAGCGCTGCAGAAATGTTTTCTGGCATTATTTTAGTTCCTATAAAATCTGAAGCGTTTATTCCCCTAAAGATACCCGTGAAGACGGCCAGCCTCATGAAGCCTGAACGCAGCTTCATGTCCAGATCGTCTCAGTTCATTTGCTGTAAACGTCCTGAGCGGCACAGAGAATTCACAACGACTAAAAAAAAAAAAATACGTCGCATTTATTTTCTGTTTGGGATGTTTTAAAAAAAGAATCTACACTTTTGTTCTAAAGTTAATTTATTGAGACTCAATCAGGGAATTTTCTATTTAGCTATTTGTTTAATTGTTTTTAGAAGAAAGAGGCGTTAATCAGGAAGATGGAATTAATGTAATAAACGGGAGCAAAATAATAAGTACAAAAAAGCCTCATGGAAATGGAAAGGTTGAGTGGAGATTCTCAACACGCGCTGCTGTGTTTTAATGTGCTTCATTTCTGTTTTCAGGACCTGCAGCGTTTAATCGATTTTATTTCTTATTTCAGGACCTGCAGGGTTTCATAGATTTAATTTCGTTTTTTAGAACCTGCGGGGTTAAATAGATTTTATTTCTTATTTTAGGACCTGCGGGGTTAAAAAGGTTTTATTTCTTTTTTCAGGACCTGCAGAGTTAAATAGATTTTATTTCTTATTTCAGGACCTGCGGGGTTAAATAGGTTTTATTTTATTTATTTCTTTTAATTCCGGACCGGCAGGGTTAAATAGTTTTGTTTTGTTTTTCAGGACCTGCAGGGTTGTATTTGTTTTGCTTTCTTTTACTTTGTTAAAGATTTTTCAGGAAAAACTCTTCAGTTTTTTCAGCTTTAAACCTTCAGTTTTAATCAGATTTGCCAGAGTCTGTTTTCTAATGAGAAGTTTTAAGAGTTAAATGTTTTACTTTTTTGAATATTCAGGGGAGTTACGGAGGCTTACTTTTTTGTGTCTTTTCTCCCTCTGAGACATCCGAGGAAAGGTGTTGCCTTGCTGAATGGATTCAGATGTTCGTACAGGATGGAACCAGTCTGAGGCTTGGATCCCAGACCCTCCAGGTCTCCGTTCAGCTCAGATCCAGGACTCGCTGACTCCAATCTGTCGTCATTTTGACACTTCCTGGACCCTAGAGGGTCCTGCACCTCACCTTTCACCACGTGCCCTCTGTGTGCCAGGGCCGAACCCAGCCCGCCACAGGAACTGGTCTGGAGCCCAGGGGGTCCGGCCCCCACAGGGGGTCTGACTCCCTGTTTCCAGGAACAGGAAGTGTGGCTGTTGATTCATGGGAGCCAGTTTGAGTGTGACACCACAGAGGAAGAGCTCACATTCAGGCCAAAAGGGAGCAGCGGCTTCACTCAGAATTCCCTCAAATGATCCACTTTTCTTTTTTTTCCCTCAGTTAAAAAATGTGAGTTTTCAGGCAGGCAGGCGGGCGGACGCCACGCCTCAGCGACTCTGGGAGGAGCACAACATCTCAGAGGAGGAGGAGAAGGGCCGTACAGCCAGCTCTGCTGTTGCTAGGAGACAGATGCAGAACAACCTGCAAGAGGAACCTGACTGTGACCCCCCCCCAAACACACACACACACACACACACACACACACACACACACACACACACACACACACACACCAGCAGACACTGAAGCTGAAAGATGGAGGCTGAGGAGAGGTTTGTTTAAAACTCCACGCTGCATGGAAGATTTTGGGATTATTCCTTAAAGCAATAAAACCTTTCTGTCTTTTCAGCTCGGTGGAAGTGGTGCAGCCGGCTGAGGTGGGCGGAGTCTGGAGGCGTGGTGGGAGGGAGTCTGTCAGACCAATGAGAAGATGAAGACTTGACAGAGAGGTAACGGAGAGTTCAGCTCGTGGCAGGCTGACAGGTGGAGTCCCAGGGGCGCGTCTGTCAGCCGCACCGCCCGACACCACCCGGCACCGCAGGCCCGCCGCGGGAGGCGGCGTGGGCGGGGACGCGCCACACACGGCGCCTCATTGGTCCGGCCCGGCCTGCCACTCACAGCCTCAGATTAAAGCTTATTGTGCACAGAAAGCAGGACGAAAGTCACGCTAATCCTCCACTAATTCATCGCTATCGGTGATCTGTTTCCACAACACGATTCCTGGAACCGGAATTAATCTACAACAGAGTCAGATTCTACTCTTTGTTTGCTGGATGGACTGTAGCAGCAGACGAAGTGAAAAGCACAACGCGGCGGGCGGACAGCCACGATCACACTAATCTCCACCTCTCACAGACTGCTCCTCCAATGAGAAAGCCAGGAGGGGGAATCGTGCTGGGATGGAAAGAGCAGAGAGGAGGGGAGGCTGCAGCCTGCGACCCTCCCAAGACCCTCCAAGAACCCCCCGACCTCCCCAAGGCCCCCGGACCACAACACTTCACACAACCTGTGTGACGAGCAGGGCAGGAAGTGCCGCTAAAGCAGCCGATTCATTCCTCTCTGCCCCCTTCACCAAGGAGACTCCGTCAGATCCACACTGCAACGCACTGCAACACACTGCAACACACTGCAACACACTGCAACACACTGCAACACACTGGAACACACTGCAACACACTGCAACACACTGGAACACACTGCAACACACTGCAACACACTGCAACGCACTGCAACACACTGCAACACACTGGAACACACTGCAACACACTGCAACACACTGCAACACACTGCAACACACTGAAACACACTGAAACACACTGCAACACACTGGAACACACTGAAACACACTGCAACACACTGAAACACACTGCAACACACTGGAACACACTGCAACACACTGCAACACACTGGAACACACTGCAACACACTGAAACACACTGCAACACACTGCAACACAATGGAACACACTGCAACACACTGAAACACACTGCAACACAATGGAACACAATGGAACACACTGCAACACACTGCAACACAATGGAACACACTGCAACACACTGAAACACACTGCAACACAATGGAACACAATGGAACACACTGCAACACACTGGAACACACTGCAACGCACTGGAACACACTGCAACACAATGGAACACACTGCAACACACTGGAACACACTGGAACACACTGCAACACACTGAAACACACTGCAACACACTGGAACACACTGGAACACACTGCAACACACTGCAACACACTGAAACACACTGCAACACACTGGAACACACTGCAACACAATGGAACACACTGCAACACACTGGAACACACTGGAACACACTGCAACACACTGGAACACACTGGAACACACTGAAACACACTGCAACACACTGAAACACACTGCAACACACTGGAACACACTGCAACACACTGGAACACACTGCAACACACTGCAACACACTGGAAGACACTGGAAGACACTGGGTGTGTGTTCAGCGTCTGCGGCTGTCGGTGTTGGGGAGCAGACTGTCAGACTGCGTCAGGCTCTCTTGAAAACATCCAGTGTAAAATAAATCCACATCTGAATTCAACTCGTAAGTAAAAAAAAAAAAAAAACATGTTTTCAAGGTTACAACTGATCAGAACGAAAAATGTCTTCTGTTTAATTCACAGTTTTTTACAATTGCTTGAACACGATTTTGAAAACAGAGCTCGGAATTTCAAAACACTACACACAATTAGCACAACCACACACACAATATGGAAAACACTTCACATCCTGTGCAAAATGAAACACTGTTGTAAAAACTACATACACATTTATAAAAACCCTAGTTCTCGGCTTCGATCTGTTTGAACCAGTCACACACTGCTGTGTTGAACTTAAAACACTTGTGGCAGTTCTTCTGGACTTCTCAGGGAATAGATTACTGTAGTGAAGTACACAGAGAAAGTGCAAATATACAACATAGTAAATTCAAACACATCACAAGATCAATGCTGCAGACCTTTGAAAATATGATTTGTTTTCTTCATATAATCACATTCAGTCAACACAGACAGTCACAAGAAAGCATATCCCCACACTGTAAACCCACTAAACAGACAAATAAAAGTCCTGTACTACAACTACAGGTTAACAATATGTCAAGAAAATGAAGAAAACAAAAAGGAATCTGAGTAAAATAAATGAAATACTAAACATCTCTTGGCCGAGCTGGATCTGGCCAGAGAGTTTCATCTACATCACAAGAATGACGGATCCTTCCTCGCAGCTGCAGCGTCAGTTTGGTCACAAGCCTCTTCCCTGGCCTGGATGAGGCGTCTGAGTCTGGAGCCGGAGTCAGAAACTCTCCACCGCCGTGCCCAGAAAGATTCCTGGATGGGGTTTAGAAATGGAGAGTATGGAGGAAGGTCCAGGACTGTAACAGTGGGTGGTGCTGAAACCAGTTCTGGACCAGAGCAGAGTGGAGGAAGGACACTTTGTCCCAGAGGACCATGCAGTGGATCTGCTGCATCTGGTTATTTCCTGGGAGGAGGCTGTGCAGTCTGTCCAAACATCTGATCATGTGATCTGTGTTGTAAGGGTCGTGTTGGCCTGCCGGTGGAGGACCCCGTTCAGGGAAAGGCTGATGTTCCCCCCACGTTGCCCTGGGACAGTAATTCTAGCCCTGTGGCCAATGATGTTTCTCACCTGTTGCATTTTCATAGAGCTCAAACCTGATCGGTGTGTCTACAATAAAGCAATCGTGTGTTTACACTCCTGATGTGGGTGTTTACAGTTTTTACCCATTGCTTGAACACTATAGACTCATGCTTAAAACCAAAGTAACATAACTTGAAGTTGTTGTGACTATACCTTAAACAAAGTGTAACCATACCCTAAATAGGGTTGCCAACTCCCAGAGATTGAAATAAGGAACGCCTCTCACGGGCAACTGAAAAAAACTGGGTTTTTGGGGAGTGAAAAACACATATATAACAGCATTTTGCCACAGTTATACCTATTACAGACTATAAAAACACATTAGGCTACTGCATCACACCTACAGTAGCAAGACTGTAATAACTCATGATCAGCTTGATCAGTTTGTATTTGAGGCCTACAGTGAGACAGTTATCATTCCAGTCTCATCATCATGATGGACAGCAGCTCTCAGCCACTGACCGGACGGTAGAGCAGCTCAGCAGCTCCTTCAGAGGAGACTGAGACCCTCAGAGCAGGAAGGAGCTACCACAGGCCTCTCATCCCCACCGCTGTCAGACTGGACAGTTCTACTGTGTAGAATATGAGCAATAATCCTGGACATTATAGTATCCTGCACCCGCCCTTAAGAAATTCAGCGACACTTTATCATCCATTCACTCCGCTAAAACATATTGTACATATTATATATCATTATATATTATATATCATACTGTATAGTTATATATTTCATCGTATATTGCATATTGTATTGTATATATTGTATATATTATATATTTCCTGATATATTTTTAAGATTCATGTTGTACATACAGTCAGATCTTTATTGTCTTTAGCTTCTATTATCAATCCTACTATGATTTGCACTGTTACTTGTTAATTATTGCACCATTCATTAGTTTTGCACCCTGCTGTGGGTTCTATGAGCCGATACACCTGTACATTTCTCCACTGTGAGATTAATAAAGTCTTCTATTCTATTCTATTCTATTCTATTCTATACTTATTGCTAAGTGTGCAAAATAACATCAAACAGCTGCTGTCTCTTCTGGATTTTAACGTTCTTTTTTATTTTCAACTAAAAAAGTGCAAAATCAAAACTGAAAAACTTTCTGAACAAAAAACCAACAAGGTTCTGTTTCTAAACTGAAAACACTCCACAGTCTGCAGCAGCAGACACACATCAATGAACTAAACATGATATATCTGATATGGAAACGGCACAAACTGACATGTCTCTGGAAGCCATGCTGCTGCTTTCATGTTGTGATTTACTTCTTCCACGCGCTCTGTGACAAACTGACTATTGGCCAATGAGCTGCTGTAGCCTCGGAACGGTCTTTTTTTGACCAATGAGATCAGAGTGATTCTGTGTTGTCGAGCCATCTCTGTCAGCTCATTGGTCACAGAACCTCAGAGAGCCGGTGAACAATTTACCGTAAGTTTTCAAAAAAAAAGTGCATGTTCCATTGCTCACGTTTTGACTCTCACAAAAATATGGAACAAAGTGTGTTCCTTTTCAGCTCAATACGGAACGCACACTTTTACGTCCAAATACGTAACGATTCCTTTTTTCAAGGAACGGTTGGCAACTCTAACCCTAAACAAAACGCTGCTTTGCACTTTAGTTGCAATTCTGCAACACACTTGCTCCTGCACACTACACACTATTTCATACGTAAGACACTTAGTTGCCTGTTGCTTGAACACGTTTTGCAAAACTTGGCTCATTATTTCAAAACTCTACACACAAGCAAATGAGACTCAACACTGGGAAATGAACCATTCACATCTGTGTCAGACTGAAACTCTGCGATCAAAACCTGACAATCCTTTGTCAAAATGTCACTCTGATGACAAAATGATCCCCACTTGCATCTTATGAAGCACTTTCAGATCAGCAGCAACACACTAGTCTACTTTATATAAAACACTGCAGTCTTTCGTTTTCACTCTTTTTATTCAGTTCCACAGAAGGCACGTTTTCACAGCAAACGAAAAATAAAATACTCAATCTAAAATCACTACATTGCAGTAGTGCATTTTACAGTACAGTAAATTCAGTTAAAGCAAAAATAAAACAGAAATTAAAGCCGCGAGCGGCGTCAAAAGGCCCTCGCCCGGTTTTTACCTGACCCGCCCCGCTTTATTCTTTCATTGATGTTTGTCAAATTTGGCACATTTCCATGGCAACAAGTACATTTGATTTGATGGGAGATTTTTCACTTGGGCCCATTAGAATAACATGGGGAACTTCAGCCATCGCCACGGCAACACCGTTGATATTACAATATGGTTACCATTTGCTTTTTTGATCGGGACGACATGAAGGAATTATCACCCAAATTCCATTCATTTCTGATAAACTAATAATTTTACTCCCAATACAGATTTTATTTTGATTCTGTAGGGGGCGCTGTAACGCCGATGTTCAAAATTTAACTGTCAATGTGTCCAGGAAGGCAGGATTAATCAGTGTTTAAAATTTGGTTTGGATTGGAGCCATTATGTAGAAATGGCAGCCATTTATCACACTGAAAAAATGGCAAAATTTGACATCAACTTTGCGGCGTTGCCACGCGGAAACCGTGATCTGAAGATTTGTGAATTGGATAACTTTTAATTGTCTACTCGTGTAGATGGTGTCCACCAAATTTCAGCTCATTTGGAGAAGTGCGCGATCAAAACGAACATTTTGTACGACGTCCTGGAAAACGCTGACTCAGCAATTTTGAAAATTCAATCCCAGCTCGCTGCTTTCCTGCTGTTTTGAGGTCGGGGTCATAATAATATTTTTTGTTTGTCCCGACAACGCGCATGTGTATACCAAATTTTGTGGCTGTACGACAAAGTTTTTTGCGGACCCCCTCCCATTGACGCAATGCATTTTGGGTTTTGCAGGTGGCGCTGTAGAGCCAATTTTTAAATCCCAATATTGAAATTCATATTAAAAAAAATTTTTCGCCGGAACTGAATTTTGTGCAAAATTTGGTGAGTTTTCGAGCATGTTCAGGGGGTCAAATTCCAGTTTAAAGAGCAGAAGAAGAAGAAGAAGAAGAATTAAAGCCGCGAGCGGCGTCAAAAGGCCCTCGCCCGCCGCTTACCTGCCCCGCCCCGTTTTATTCTTTCATTGATGTTTGTCAAATTTGGCACATTTCCATGGCAACAAGTAAAATTGATTTGATGGGAGATTTTTCACTTGGGCCCATTAGAATAACATGGGGAACTTTAGCCATCGCCACGGCAACACTGTTGATATTACAATATGGTTACCATTTGCTTTTTTGATCGGGACGACATGAAGGAATTATCACCCAAATTCCATTCATTTCTGATAAACTAATAATTTTACTCCCCATACAGATTTTATTTTGATTCTGTAGGGGGCGCTGTAACGCCGATTTTCAAAATTTAAATGTCAATGTGTCCAGGAAGGAAGGATTAATCAGTGTTTAAAATTTGGTTTGGATTGGAGTCATTATGTAGAAATGGCAGCCATTTATCACACTGAAAAAATGGCAAAATTTGACATCAACTTTGCGGCGTTGCCACGCGGAAACCGTGATCTGAAGATTTGTGAATTGGATAACTTTTAATTGTCTACTCGTGTAGATGGTGTCCACCAAATTTCAGCTCATTTGGAGCAGCGCGCGATCAAAACGAACATTTTCTACGACGTCCTGGAAAACGCTGACTCGGCATTTTTGAAAATTCAATCCCAGCTCGCTGCTTTCCTGCTGTTTTGAGGTCGGGGTCATAATAATATTTTTTGTTTGTCCCGACAACGCGCTTGTGTATACCAAATTTTGTGGCTGTACGACAAAGTTTTTTGCGGACCCCCTCCCATCGACGCAATGCATTTTGGGTTTTGCAGGTGGCGCTGTAGGGCCAATTTTTAAATCCCAATATTGAAATTCATATTAAAAAAAATTTTTCGCCGGAACTGAATTTTGTGCAAAATTTGGTGAGTTTTCGAGCATGTTCAGGGGGTCAAATTCCTGTTTAAAGAGCAGAAGAAGAAGAAGAAGAAGAAGAAGAAGAAGAAAGAAAGAAAGAAAGAAAGAATAATATTTTTTGCAAAAACAATATGCGATTTTTTTTCCTGACATTATTTCGCCCACATGTTATATATTTTCGGAAAGGTCTCGACAAGCCCGACGCGTCTGTGAGGTGTTTGAGAGTGTGAATGTCTGTGGTCGAGCGCAACGCGCTCGACAAGTCATGTTTGTGTGTGAGAGTGTGTGTGCGTTTTTTGTATTTGTACACGTGTGTATGAGTGCATGTCGGGGTGTGTGTGTCTGGACATGTTGGCCTATGTCTGAGGTCGAGCGCTGCGCGCTCGACTTGTCATTTTTGTACGTTTGAGCGTGTGAAAGGCCTTGGTCGAGCGCTGCGCGCTCGAAAATTCGTGTGTGTGTGTGCGTGTTTGTGTTTGTACACGCGTATGTGTGAGTGCGTGTCGGTGTGTGTGTGTCTGGACTTGTTGAATGATGTCTGTGGTCGAGCGCTGCGCGCTCGACTTGTCTTCGTTGTGTGTTTTGAGAGTGTGAAAGGCCTGAGGTCGAGCGCTGTGCGCTCGACTAGTCGTTGTCTGTGTTGCAGAAACAATAGGCCCTTCGCCCTTGGCAGGCCAGGGGCTCGGGCCTAAAAAGAAAGAATATTAAAGCCGCGAGCGGCGTCAAAAGGCCCTCGCCCGCCGCTTACCTGACCCGCCCCGTTTCAGTCTTTCATTGATGTTTGTCAAATTTGGCACATTTCCACGGCAACAAGGAAATTTGATTTGATGGGAGATTTTTCACTTGGGCCCATTAGAATAACATGGGGAACTTAAGCCATCGCCACGGCAACACCGTTGATAATACAATATGGTTACCATTTGATTTTTTGATCGGGACCACATGAAGAATTTATCCCCCAAATTTCATTAATTTCTGATAAACTAATTATTTTACTCCCCATACAGATTTTATTTTGATTCTGTAGGGGGCGCTGTTACGCCGATTGTCAAAATTTTACTGTCAATGTGTCCAGGAAGGAAGGATTAATCAGTGTTTAAAATTTGGTTTGGATTGGAGTCATTATGTAGAAATGGCAGCCATTTATCACACTGAAAAAATGGCAAAATTTGACATCAACTTTGCAGCGTTGCCACGCGGACACCGTGATCTGAAGATTTGTGAATTGGATAACTTTTAATTGTCTACTTGTGTAGATGGTGTCCACCAAATTTCAGCTTATTTGGAGAAGCGTGCGATCAAAACGAACATTTTGTACGACGTCCTGGAAAACGCTGACTCAGCATTTTCAAAAATTTAATCCCAGATTGCTGCTTTCCTGCTGTTTTGAGGTTGGGCTCATAATAGTATTTTTTGTTTGTCCCGACAACGCGCATGTGTATACCGAATTTTGTGGCTGTACGACAAACTTTATTGCAGACGCCCTCCCATTGACGCAATGCATTTTGGGTTTTGCAGGTGGCGCTGTAGAGCCAATTTTTAAATCCCAATATTGAAATTCATATTAAAAAAAAATTTTCGCCGGAACTGAATTTTGTGCAAAGTTTGGTGAGTTTTCGAGCATGTTCAGGGGGTCAAATTCCAGTTTAAAGAGCAGAAGAAGAAGAAGAAGAAGAAAGAAAGAAAGAAAGAATAATATTTTTTGCAAAAACAATATGCTTTTTTTTTTTCTGCCATTATTTCGCCCACATGTTATATATTTTCGGAAAGGTCTCGACAAGCCCGACGCGTCTGTGAGGTGTTTGAGAGTGTGGATGTCTGTGGTCGAGCGCTACGCGCTCGACAAGTCATGTTTGTGTGTGAGAGTGTGTGTGTGTTTTTTGTATTTGTACACGTGTGTATGAGTGCATGTCGGGGTGTGTGTGTCTGGACATGTTGGCCTATGTCTGAGGTCGAGCGCTGCGCGCTCGACTTGTCATTTTGGTACGTTTGAGTGTGTGAAAGGCCTTGGTCGAGCGCTGCGCGCTCGAAAATTCATGTGTGTGTGTGCGTTTTTGTGTTTGTACACGTGTATGTGTGAGTGCGTGTCAGTGTGTGTGTGTCTGGACATGTTGAATGATGTCTGTGGTCGAGCGCTGCGCGCTCGACTTGTCATGATTGTGTGTTTTGAGAGTGTGAAAGGCCTGAGGTCGAGCGCTGCGCGCTCGACTAGTCGTTGTCTGTGTTGCAGAAACAATAGGCCCTTCGCCCTTGGCAGGCCAGGGGCTCGGGCCTAAATATTTTTTGCAAAAACAATATGCGATTTTTTTTTCTGCCATTGTTACGCCCACATGTTATATATTTTCGGAAAGGTCTCGACAAGCCCGACGCGTCTGTGAGGTGTTTGAGAGTGTGAATGTCTGTGGTCGAGCGCTACGCGCTCGACAAGTCATGGTTGTGTGTGAGAGTGTGTGTGCGTTTTTTGTATTTGTACACGTGTGTATGAGTGCATGTCGGGGTGTGTGTGTCTGGACATGTTGGCCTATGTCTGAGGTCGAGCGCTGCGCGCTCGATTTGTCATTTTTGTACGTTTGAGTGTGTGAAAGGCCTGTGGTCGAGCGCTGCGCGCTCGAAAATTCATGTGTGTGTGTGCGTTATTGTGTTTGTACACGCGTATGTGTGAGTGCATGTCGGTGTGTGTGTGTCTGGACATGTTGCAATATGTCTGTGGTCGAGCGCTGCGCGCTCGACTTGTCATCGTTGTGTGTTTTGAGAGTGTGAAAGGCCTGAGGTCGAGCGCTGCGCGCTCGACTCGTCGTTGTCTGTGTTGCAGAAACAATAGGCCCTTCGCCCTTGGCAGGCCAGGGGCTCGGGCCTAAATATACTGTCAACACAGAAAAGTTCTCCAAATGGCATAACGGAGGCCTTTTTGTAGCGGCTGATTGGTGTTCAGTTTTGCAACTAAGTGTTTTCAGGCACACGCCTCAGTGTTTTCAGTTAGGAGATGTGAGTTGTATTTGGAATAGATGTGTTTTTTCCCAGTGGTACCTTGAGATTTCATTTTTGAACTAAGTGTCTTACGTATGAAATAGTGTGTAGTGTGCAGGAGCAAGTGTGTTGCAGAAAGGAGCAAGTGTGTTACAGAATTGCAACTAAAGTGCAAAGCAGCGTTTTGTTTAGGGTGTGGTTACACTTTGTTTAAGGTACAGGAACAACAACTTCAAGTTCTGTTACTTTGGTTTAAGCATGAGTCCATAGTGTTCAGGCAATGGGTAAAAACTGTAATGAACTCTAAATGTGTTTTTAAGATGAAGAATATGTTTCTATTCTATTCCATTCTATTCTAGTCTATACCACTACCTGCATGTTAAAATGATGAAGTTCAAGACTTCTCTGAAACACTTGAGAAGTTTTGCTTTTTTACATTTTTGTCACTCAGAACCTGTTTCTAGAATATTGTGTCCACCGGGTTCCACCAGATTCCACCGGGTTCCACCAGGTTCCACCGGGCTCCACTGTGTTCCACCGGGTTCCACCGGGTTCCACCGGGTTCCACCGGGTTCCACCAGGCTCCACCGGGTTCCACCGGGTTCCACCGGGCTCCACCGGGTTCCACCGGGTTCCACCGGGTTCCACCGGGTTCCACCGGGCTCCACCGGGTTCCACCGGGTTCCACCGGGCTCCACCGGGTTCCACTGGGTTCCACCGGGTTCCACCGGGTTCCAGCGCTCTGCGAGCTCTGCCGGGTTCTTTAGTCTGAAAATGAGAAGATGCGACAGAGAGGACGAGTCCCAGATCCCGTCTATTTGTTCTCCAGAGAAAAGAGTTGGAGTTCCTCCTAAACGTCTGCTGGTCACCAGGGTCAAGCAGATTGTCTGTGTGCTGTGAACTCTGACCTCTCGAGCTCCGGGCCAGTGCTTGTTTGTAATCTCACTGATCTGGGGAATTGGATGAAAGCAGATAAGTGAATTACTGAGATTCCTCGATTCTCCCTGATTTGTTTTTGCTGCTGAGCCTCAGAAGAGTTGGTTCTACAGAACGCTTTCAGATTTACACACCACAGGAAATTCTACGGAGCCTTTCAAATAATTGTGATTTCAAATGTGTGTTGTTACAGGGTTAAAGTTCAAAGGTCGTCCCTGCTGATCACATGACATACGAGTACATGACAGAAACCGGTGTGTTAATAAAGTCTACTCATGCCTTCCAAATGTCCAAATTTGAGGGTGTAGTTTACAACAACACAGGAAAATCCACAAACTAGCCTCAGTCCTGCATTTTGTTGCGTGATAAGAGTCTCTGTTCAGACGTGTTATGTAACAGGACGCTGTAATCTCTTATATAATGACAGACACAGTGAGATGAACTGGAGGGTGCAGGATTGATTCCCGTCTTACGGGAGGAACTGTCTTTGCTCATGAACATCTGCCTCACATCAACACTAAAGAAAAAAATGAAAGTCCTGCTCACACACAATGCAGCGTTCATTCACTCCATCACTCTCTGCGTTGTGTCGTTTGGCTGAAATGTCAAAATCACTTTTTGACCAGAGTTGCTCAGATCAGCTTCAGGTAACATTTCCATGAAGAAACGGGCTCTGGGAGCCCTTAAAATGTGATTTCAATTCACTTTGCTTCATTTGTGACATAAGTCAGCAGAACGTGAGTGAAAAGCTGAACCTGGACTCAAGATGGACTCCTGACCGCCGCGGTGGACGGCGAGGAAAACACCAGCAACTCTGACAGGGAGCAGCGGCATATGACACATTCTGCTAATCACATCGAGATGGAGGGTTCAGCTGAAACCATGAGGAGGAGGAGGAGGAGGAAGAGGAGGAAGAGGAGGAGGAAGAGGAGGAGCAGGAGGAGGAGGAAGAGGAGGAGGAGGAGGAGGAGCAGGAGGAAGAGGAGGAGGAGGAGGAGGAGCAGGAGGAAGAGGAGGAAGAGGAGGAGGAGGAGGAGGAAGAGGAGGAGGAGGAGGAAGAGGAAGAGGAGGAGCAGGAGGAGGAGGAGGAGGAGGAGGAGGAGGAGGAGGAAGAGGAGGAGGAGGAGGAGGAGCAGGAGGAAGAGGAGGAGGAGGAGCAGGAGGAGGAAGAGGA
>NC_043745.1:1084934-1089934 GCF_902148845.1 Salarias fasciatus
GCTAGTCTGAATCTTGAAGTCCCCCAGAATCTTGGTTCTGTTCTCCATCACCTTCGGGGGTGTTCTCCATCTGGACTCTGGGGTCTCCAGCCCAAACTCGCCAGAGGTGTTTCTGTAAACTCTGCCTCAGCCTGGTTCTGGTTCCATGTCTGCCAGCATCTTGCCCCCTGCTGTGATGGTCTGTACTGTTTCAAGGGCTTCCTGTCTCAGTCTGCTCCTGGGGTCTGGTCTAGTGTGATCCACCCCGGGTTCTAGTGATCTTGTGTTTAGGGCCTGTTCTTGTGCAGCCATGATCAGAGCCTCTGATCTTTCAGTCCTGCCTTTTCCAGACACTGGAATGTTCTCTCTGTCAGCCTCTCCTTCAGTTTGTGGTGGAACATGCCGTTGTAGGGGTTTGTCTTTCTATGATCCCTCCTCCAGCTCCTCTTTCTCACGGGGTTCCTCTTGTCTGAGGCATTCACTTACCAGGTTGTCATTGGTGGCCATTTTCTGGGTGGATTCTTGGAGGGATGATGTTTCCTCCTGGATGGTGGCTCTGATGCTCACAGCCCTCGGCCTCACTCATTTTGCCAGGTGTACAGCTCCAGGATGATTTCAGGTGGGATTTCCAGCCTGGATTTGATTCTTGCCACTCAGCTGACTGTTCAGGACCTGTCTCACCCTCTGGAGGTATTTGGCTGTGGCTGACCTCCGGGGTGCTTCATCCTGGTTGCCATTTGCCTGTGGTATTCCCAGGTAGCTATTGGTAGATGTCTTCCATATGTCTGATGTTGCCTTCAGGTAATTCAACCCCTTCAGTATTGACCATCTTCCCTCTCCTAGATACCATTCGCCCACACTTATCTAGTCCCAGTGACATTGCCAAGTCATTACTATATGTCCTGATGAGGTGAAGATAGATAGATAGATAGATAGATAGATAGATAGATAGATAGGTCTTCATTATCCCGTGAAGGGAAATTTGTTTCCACAGCCTTTCATGTCAGTTCAAGATGTTATGGACACCATCACATACACCAAAAGTAAGACAATAAGACAATTACAAAACAGAGAATATACAGCAAAGAACAACAAACAGCATTTAACATAGATTGGCAAGTAAGTCAGCGAGGTACCTTCACTGTTAAAAAGACAACGACAGTCTATTCACCAGAGCTTGTATTCTTAATTGTGGGAACATGAAAAGTAAAATAGCTGCTATGTAACTAGAAAATACATGTCAGACTAACAATGGCACCTCAATTATAACCAAATATTTAATTCCAAATTAGCACAATTTTCAAATTGTCATTGGCACAACAATAGGACCAGTTCTATACCCTCCATAGGGTGCTCGAGGGTTCGTGGGAGTTTGCCCAACCAGTCCACATGTGTTTTGTGGATTTGGAGAAGGCATTCGACCGTGTCCCTCGTGGTGTCTTGTCGGGGGTGCTCCGGGAATACGGAGTCCGGGGCCCCTTGTTAAGGGCCGTCCGGTCTTTGTATGACCGGAGTAGGAGTCTGGTCCGCATTGCCGGCAGTAAGTCGGACCTGTTCCCGGTGCATGTTGGACTCCGGCAGGGCTGTCCTTTGTCATCGGTTCTGTTCATAATCTTCATGGACAGAATTTCTAGGTGCAGCCAGGGGCCGGAGGGGGTCCGGTTCGGGAACCACAGGATTTCATCTCTGCTTTTTGCAGATGATGTTGTCCTGTTGGCTCTATCGAACCCGGACCTACAGCATGCACTGGGGCGGTTCGCAGCCGAGTGCGAAGCGGCAGGGATGAGGATCAGCACCTCCAAATCCAAGGCCATGGTCCTTGACTGGAGGAAGGTGGCTTGCCCCCTCCAGGTTGGTGGAGAGACCCTAGCCCAAGTGGAGGAGTTCAAGTATCTTGGGGTCTTGTTCACGAGTGGGGGAGGGATAGCGTGAGATTGACAGGTGGATCGGTGCAGCGGCTGCAGTGATGCAGTCGTTGTATCGGTCCGTCGTGGTGAAGAAGGAGCTGAGCCGAAAGGCGAAGCTCTCGATTTACCGGTCAATCTACGTTCCCACCCTCACCTGTGGTCATGAGCTTTGGGTCATAACCGAAAGGACAAGATCCCGGATACAAGCGGCTGAAATGAGCTTCCTCCGTAGGGTGGCTTAAAGACAGGGTGAGGAGCTCAGTCACCAGGGAGGAGCTCGGAGAAGAGCCGCTACTCCTCCACATCGAGAGGAACCAGCTGAGGAGGCTCGGACATCTGTTTAGGACGCCTCCTGGACGCCTCCCTGGGGAGGTGTTCCGGGCATGTCCCACTGGGAGGAGACCCCGGGGAAGACCCAGGACACGCTGGAGAGACTATGTCTCTCGGCTGGCCTGGGAACGCCTTGGGATCCTCCCAGAGGAGCTGGAGGAAAAGTCTGGGGACAGGAAGTCTGGGCATCCCTGCTGAGACTGCTGCCCCCTCGACCCGGCCCCGGATAAGCGGTAGAAAATGGATGGATGGATGGATGGATGGACAACAATAGGAAAAAAAAATCCCCATAATGCAATCCCTGAAGTCGGGGGTTTCCCATATTTTTTACAAGGGCAAGTTCTCCCTTGTGGTCTGTCAAGGTCAACCATCAGCACAAAAGGATAAGAAGACTTTACTGAAGATGACCAGCTTCAGTCCAGTTGTGAAAGTAAGTATTTTGTGTGAAAATGGACGTGTTGGCATCGTATTTTGTTCTGCTTTACCAAATGCACTTGAGTAAGTTGGCTACTTCTTCAGTTAAGCTAACAGTGCTAATCCCTGCACCTCGCCTGCCTCTTAGAAAGTTACCATTGTGTTCCCTCAGGACTTATTTTCTAATTGCATTTAATTGAGTTTGAACATTTTTATCTTGCCCCCCCTTTTTTTTTTTTGTCTGTTAGCGGTAGTCCTTAGCAATAGCCTTCCTTTAGCCGTCAGCTAGCGGCTGCAGGGATATTGTTCCCTCCCTTTGAGAAAGTTATCCCACTACAAAATCCTGTTTTACACGCAAAATCAAAGTTTTCCAGGAGTAGTTTTAGGTTTGGTGACGGTGTCATAAGGTATAATACCTTAGGAACATACTGTTTGATAATATTAACAATATTAACAATTGAAACATTCCATTCCCCTCCCCACAGCCCCCGCAGTGGTTCAGTCCGGCCTGTCTGTCCTGGTGGAGCTCCTGGCTGTGCAGACAGACGACAGAGCTGAGGATCAGTCAGGCAAGTGCGTAAAACACTGAACATTTAATAAGTTCTTTATCAATCCACTTGTTCAACAAGCACACTGAATATGCAAAGCAACATTTAAAGTCCTTTGTTCGAAGTCTGACATCATGTTTTATGGAAACACAGAATTTAAGCTAATTAACAAGGTTTTAATTGTTAAACTTACATGATGTTTGCATTTTAAATAGCTCAACAGTTCATCATAGTTAGCAATGAATATATGACTTGTTCAGAGTTTCTTTACTGCAGCTGCAAAGAGCCTCTCCTGTGCCTGCAGGCAGAGTCAGACGTCCTCATCTTCTCACTTAAAATATTACACTGTTTTAGATTTATTTAGTGAGATATTCCTGTTCAGATTTATAAACTCATTTTTGTAGGCTTCTATTACTTTCAGTGTGATGTTGTATAGATTTTTGATTGAATTGAAAGTAGTGATAACTTTGACTGAGATGTTCACTTAAACAGATCCAGTTTCTAATGACATCTCCTTATTATCCAATTAAAATCACCACTGTTTACATTAATTTCAGGTCAAAATGTTTTATACTGGATATTTTGTTCTCAGTGGTGTGGACTTGTAGCCTACACATTTATGCCAAAACATTTTCATTTGGCTCAGGCTTAGTATGCATATTCAATTGCAGGTTTGTGTGTCTTAAGATTTGTGACAGATTTAGATTTAGTATTGTTGCAACTTGTTCACAGTTTGATAAGAAAGATTTTTTTAAAATATAGTTTGATGTTATTTAGTTATTCCTTGAACTATTTCTTCGAATTTTAAAACTTGTAGCGCGTTTTTACTTCTTGTAAAGCTACTGTAGTGATATTCAGACCTGTGATAAATAAAACAATTAAATTTGGCCAAAATTTAATACACCGTGTTTTTACAGGACTCTGATACCGAAGACGGTGCGACCAAGGGCATGGCTGTGGGCATGCTCTTTGTCCCAGAGGATGGTGCTGCACCGACTTCATCAGCAATGGTGCAGGACATTGCTGTGATTTTGGAGGAGCCTGATGTCCTGGAGGATGTGCCAGATTTCCAACTGCACTTTCACACCGTTTTGGACTCCACTACGCTCTCAACATTTCATATCCAAAGGCTCCGAACTACACTTCTGAGACATTTCGACACCTGTTCATTGTTTCTATTATTATAAAAAGAAATGTTTATATGTTCCACTGCTGGTTTTAGTCATTTGAGCATGTTTACACTGGCACATCTTTCTCCTTTTAAGTGTTTTCATGTCATGGATACATGTGTGGTGTACCTCTGGGCAGATGTGTCATTCTTGACAGTGTTATCATCAATGTGTTACAGTATTGCACAGGTAAATAAAATAAAAGTATGGAACCACCATTCAGGATTGTGTATTTATTGACATGCAGGTAATTAAATAATTATCGTGCAGTCAATAAACTTTTGCTAGCTATTTGAATGACTTATTGAGCAAATCAGCATGTTGTAATTGGCAAAACGAAGAATTAATAGTAGTATCCATTAACAGAACAGCATAAATGTAATTGGTACAATAGTGAAATGTCGCTTAGGACAATGACATAACAAATCGTTGACACAATTCAAAAGTTTTACTGCAAAAGGTTGTCCTAAAATTTTAAGTTGTCTCAAATATTTTTTTTTACAGTGTTGTTTAGTACAGCAGTAGCAGATGGAACAAAACTCTTGTTAAAACGAGCCCGTCGACATTTAAGAGTCTGATATCTGCGCCCCGAGGGGAGGAGCTGGAAGAAGTTATGAAGAGGGTGATCTGTGTCTGAAACTATTGATTTGGCA